>NC_139712.1:29340437-29470437 GCF_964188405.1 Protomyctophum parallelum | reverse complement strand
GGTCCTTCTTCCTCTGCTCGTTTACGACCCTGCGACCACACCCTTGCGCCTCCACATCCCGCCGCTCCCCCCCCCAATCCCTCCTCCCCCCCCCCCCCACCCCTCCTCCTCGCCCGCTATACTTCCACATGAATAATGTAGCCGGCGTCCGTCCACTCCTCGGTCGTTATCCCCACCCCACCGTCGACATGCCACGGCATGTTTTATTCACGCCAGGGGGAGTCAGACGTGCACTGATCTCCCGCCGACACCACCACTATCTGTCTGTGTGTCTGTGAGCCACAGGCCAGCCTGCCCACCACCCTCTGTCTGTGTGTCTGTGAGCCGCCGGCCAGCCTGCCCACCACCCTCTGTCTGTGTGTCTGTGAGCCGCCGGCCAGCCTGCCCACCACCCTCTGTCTGTGTGTCTGTGAGCCGCCGGCCAGCCTGCCCACCACCCTCTGTCTGTGTGTCTGTGAGCCACAGGCCAGCCTGCCCACCACCCTCTGTCTGTGTGTCTGTGAGCCGATGGCCAGCCTGCCCACCACCCTCTGTCTGTGTGTCTGTGAGCCACAGGCCAGCCTGCCCACCACCCTCTGTCTGTGTGTCTGTGAGCCACAGGCCAGCCTGCCCACCACCCTCTGTCTGTGTGTCTGTGAGCCGCCGGCCAGGCTGCCCACCACCCTCTGTCTGTGTGTCTGTGAGCCGCCGGCCAGGCTGCCCACCACCCTCTGTCTGTGTGTCTGTGAGCCGATGGCCAGCCTGCCCACCACCCTCTGTCTGTGTGTCTGTGAGCCGATGGCCAGCCTGCCCACCACCCTCTGTCTGTGTGTCTGTGAGCCGCCGGCCAGCCTGCCGGCCTCGAGGAAACCACAGCCTCATACCGGTCCTGGTGGTGTTCCCAGAGTTGCCATGTCTGCTTATTATAAGCGATATTTTAAGTGGTTAAACTAAACTCAATGCTGTATGTGCTCACGTGGCCTATAGTCACTCTTTACCCCTTTTTTGTCCTCCCAAATTAGTCGCTATGCAAAATTGATTCCTCCCCACACACATTTCTGTTCTGTGTTGTCACTGCTCTTGTATCCTACTGACTCACCTGCCATTGAGGAGCCTCCACCGGGAGGTTATTGAGCCTTCATCCTAAAATACTCCTCCCGCCCAACACTCCCACGTAGGATTACATGACATGACATGTCCTCCTCGCCCTGGCTTCCCTCCCCGAAACACAGCCCAATTGTGTTCGTACATTCACGCTCGACAAAGCCGGTTGCACCACGGTGGATTCAAACCTCCATGGTGGTGGGCAGGCACTTTAGTACTGTGCTACCCGCGAGTGCTTCGTTTGGGCTTGTTTTCATAGACCTGGCCGCTTTGTCTTCTCTTGCAAAATCTGGCAACACTGGCCTCATCTTCATTCTAGGGTCCTGATGGTCCCCTCTTGACCTGCCCATCCCTATATATATATATATATATATATATATATATATATATATATATATATATATATATATAATTATACAAGGACAGATTCTTTACTTTCAACCGGAGCGGCGGAATTGAAAGTAAATATTAGCATTCCGCCGCGGAGCCACTGTCAAAGTAAACAATGTAAACGCTCTGGAATGGATTCACTTCTGCATTTTTCCATTCCATTTAAACCGCCGGCCGCCGTTTCCTTTACACTTTCAAGGGGAACGTGGTGCATGCTTTTTTTACGCCGGGCCTGCAGTCAGTGTTGCCAGATTTAGCGAGAGAAATAAGCAACCAGGCCTATGAAAACAAGCCCAAAAGAAGTGGCTGCTGTAGACCTCATGAGCACTTTAAACCTATATACATTTGTGTACTGTAGATCGGCTATTTTCTAATTCAAAACAAATCTTGAAAAAACATGAATGTGGAATATGTTTTAACAAAACAAATCCTTTGTGAACAAAACAAATCTTGTTTGGGGGTAATATTTTCAGATGGCGGGGTCTGTGGACAAATACGCCTACATATTAATATGTCATGACAATGTTTGAGAAGTACTGCTGCTGGTTTAAACAACATTTAGGAAACCAACCCAAATAATCAACTACACTTTAACACTGGGTGTGACGCATGCTCAAGCGTGTGTCAGCTGGGGGAATCAGGAAGGTCGGCCGGCCGGCGCGCCTCACTCGGACCCATCTGTTTTGTGTATAATTTTGAACACGCGTATACACCGAACACCCCAACCTACGCTTCTGTTTTGAAAACAGCACGCTTCCCTTCCTCTAACCGGCGACCTGTGTTGCCATATCAGACTTGTTGTGCGCTCTTCTTATCTGGCCTCCCAAACAGCCACCACGCATTATCCTATGGGCCTGTCAGCACGGAGCGAGGGGCCACTTGGTCATGCCTCGCTGTCCCTCTGTAGAAGGCACGTCATCTGTGATGACAGCACTTTGTTGACACATTTTGCTTCCTCCTCTGAAAGGCAAATCGTGCCATACTGTCCTACCTAACCTCCCGCCCCGGAATCGCTTGATTTATTCACACCATGCATTCAAACAAGTCCAGTCGTGTTTTAACTTCACGATGACTAGATCAGATTTTCAAACTACACTATATCTTAGCACATTATGTTAACATCTGTTGTTTTTTTTCTCTACAGCCTTCTTTGAAAAATATTTTTTATAGATTGATTGAATACATGTGGTATAGTCGGAAATGATTAAGGCTAAAAGGTAACGTCCTGGCAACTTCATCGAAATCATCGAAAGCTATCGTTATCGAATATTTCCAATCAATTCTTTTTTTTTTCTTATGTTAAATCTGTCCCTGGTACAAAGGCTGCATATGTGGCCCACATACAGGTAATTCTTTGTTTTGTATTGCAACAAAGGCTTCCAGGCATGTTGGCCTACGCTGGAGTAAGTTTTCTAAAAGATGGGTTGTCGCTGATAACAAAACAAAAACATTATGTGCGTACACCATTGGCATCATGGTGTCCAACAGCTGTGTGTGTTTGTATGCTTGTTTAAAGGTCAATCATGTCTCTTTCTAGGTGATTCAAAACGATGCATAGTGTACCTGTATGTACTCTACTGTATTCCCATTTTTCTATATTTTTACTTCTACTCCACTACATCTCGGAGACAAATGTTATACTGTACTTTGTACAATTATTTTAAAACTTTAGTTACTAGTTATTGTGTAGATTTTGATTGTCATTACAAGACATACTTTTACCACTTCAGCCCTATAATCTTTGACTATTTTCAAAACATTTGTATACAATTTATGATATGATATATGAACTTTATTTGTATAGCGCTTTTCAAAACATAGTTCCAAAGTGCTGCAAGAACAGGATTAAAAACAAGAAGAAACAGACAGTAACAAAATTATAATGGCACACAAAACAATAGCAAGCATGTATGTACAAATTGGCTAATTAAGTAGTTAAAAAATACTCTGTATAAAGGTGGGTTTTCAGACGAGACTTAAAAAGGGGGACGGATGGGGCTATACCCTAATGTGCACTGGCAGTGCGTTCCACAGTTTGGGAGCTCGAGCGGAAAAAGCCCGGTTACCCCGGGTAACTAGGTTTGTACGAGGGACAGCCAGGAGAGCCTTATCCGAGGATCTGAGGGTACGCACGGAGTTGGGGAGGGATAACATCTCACGGATGTAAATAGGGGCCAGCCCATTTAGGGCTTTGAACGTGATTAAAATAATCTTAAAATCACATCTGGTGCTCACTGGCAGCCAGTGCAGATCTGCTATTATTGGTGTGATATGGTCCCGTTTCTTAGTGTTTGTCAGTAGTCGAGCGGCAGAGTTTTGTTTGAGTTGTAGACGGGAAGTAATTTTCTTTGGAAGGCCAGAGTATATGGAGTTACAGTAATCGATACGTGATGAAATGAGGGCGTGAATAACAGTCTTAGATACTAGACTGGTGCCCGGCTGTAGAGCACAGAGTCTGTAACGATGGAAGTTGGAGATCCATGCCTCACCTGGCTATCCAATACCCATTGTACCTGTGTGAGGGTATCCGTTCCACCCATCTGTCTGTCCCTTTTATGCCCATATATGGAGATTTCTGTATCTGTCTCCCTATGTCCCTTTATTCCTATATGGAGTTCTGTGTCAGGCATGCCCAAATATGGAGTGTTGTGATGTCAGAACAGGTCAGCTCCATATATGGAGTCTGGGCAGGTGCCCTAACCAGAGCCCAGGCAGAGGCCTTTTGTGGCGGTTCTGGACAACCGTGGTTTCCGACCGACTCGACACCGGGCACTGCACTCCCTGTGGGGGTGTGGAACGGTTCTCGAGTCACTTGCATTACAGACATACACACGTACAGACAGACAGACAGACAGACAGACGTACAGAGACGTGGTGCATTTATAGGTAGTAGATAGAAGATATAATAACTTGTGAATTGGGACATTCTGCATAACGAGTACTTTTGGCACTTTAAGTTAATTTTGTTGCCAATACTTTGGTACTTTTACTCCAGACTTTTACCAGACTTTTACATGTAACAGCGTATTTCTGAATTCCAGTATTGATACTTTTACTTAAGTACTTTTTCCACCACTGCGAGGTGCCCCTGTGACCCGACCCGACCCGTCTATGCAATAGACAGTTGGTTCAGTAAACAGAGGCTGAAATAGAGGCTGTCTGCGTAATAGACGGTTGCTTTAGTAAATAGAGGCTGAAAGCCCATTCATGCTGCTGTTCAGATAGCAATCAGGAGGAAGGGCAGAGGGCATGATGGGTAATCTGCCTTCATGTTCTGTCCTGTGGTGATGGGAGGAGAATGTACGAAGTGAACACATCCACACAAATCACACAAAAACATTTTCAGACGTACAGTATGTATGTACAGCATGTGTGTGTGATCTCTGATCTATAGCCAATTATATTTGGCTGTTTTTCCCAAAGAGATTTGATGTAGAGGGAAATAGCGCAGGATCCTAGAGTGCTGTGGGGGACTCAGTTCAACTAAGTAGGGGTTAAGTGGTTCAAATGGGTTCAAATAGGGCTCATCACCTGGGTTACGTTTCATCCTCAATCATCACCCTGCACTTCCTGTGTCTTTCCAGGGAAAAAAAAATCAGACGGGGGTTTCGCGGACAAACCCATATTAATTCGGAGCTTCCTTGACATGAGAAAGTCTGAGAAAGCACTGTCATAACATATGGATCTGCTGTACATTATACCGTTTCTCCCTGTGCGAAACGTTCCCCATCATTCACTCAAAGGCTGACTTAACTAGCGGACTGGAGATGAAAGCATTGACCATTGGAGTACCCCCGCGACCCTTTGAAGCTCAGCCATGAAGTATGTCCTAGTGCTTTTAGCGAATTCCTGACTCTGGAATTGAGTCAAAAGGGTTTTCCATTTCTTTTCTCTGTTCTTTTCTTCCGACGGACAAACACAGGAGTGCATGAGGTCCTCACGGTGGACGGTTTTTCTCAATTGGATGTATGTTGTTAGACTGCTGAACTGGAAAGCACAGTCAGGTATGGCTGCACAGCAAAGCCCCTGGTTTTGATCTCGCCACACGGATTGCTGTGCAGATCATGGTGGCATGAGGCATAATTTCAGAAAGACAGGGGGTGGCAAAAAATAAGTTGCAACATAAGCCACACTTCTAAAAGTGAGGACGTGTTGAGAGCTTGTAGATCCACTATTCTCGATATTTGTTTGGGGGCGAAAAGAGAATGTTTAAAAATGTTTGCCTATAATGACATTCCCAAAATAGGGATGCCACATTGAAAGTGGTTCAAAAATTGATGGTTGCATACAATAAAACGCTTATATGATTTAGTTTAGTTTAATTGATCATCTTCACAATATTGATCAAGTACAAAATTATACATCAACAAGGAAAGAAAACCGCCACATGAAGGTGATCAAAAGGCATAGGCTGAAGCTAAAAGCTTATAAGTGCCCACCCTTCTCACAACAAAACATTTAAGATACTCCACAGTTATCAGTTTAACAATACATTAGTCAGAGAATTATCTAAATTATAACACAAGATCATTATCAGTACAGGTAGTACAGTCAAACGTTATGCTAAAAGGAACTAAAAGGTCCTAAATAACCTTCGTGGGTTTTTGGCGGAACCATTTCCGTATTTTCTTTTTTGTTGGTGGGGAATGTGGAGTGCCAGCCTGAGATTGGCTATTGCCGGTGTTGCAGGTGTCTGTGATTGGCACTGGCTGTTTTTTTACTTGCGTCAGAGTAATCTAGTAAGAGAGTGGTGACACGCTTTGATCTCGACGCATATGCTATGGGCTATAGCTATACAGTAGTTCCAAACATTGGAACTATCCCATTGAGATAGAACGAGCACTTCCGCATTCCGTTGTTACAGTGGGAGTCAACGCTAGTATCGCCACTCTCTTACTAGATTACTCTGACTTGCGTATACACGGAAGCAATGTATACACGCATTAAGTTTATAACATTATATAGCACCATAACGTGGTTAATAATTGTTTATTTGAAATGTACATGACATGAAAATGCAGGGAAAATGAGCGTGACTCGCGTCGATAAGTAATGTATTGTGGTCTGCGTTCATCTTAAAACAGTAGTATTCGGCTACTCATGCAAAGCTACAAATATGCTGTGTAGCTTTGCATCTTTTGCATCTGCCCGCCTGAACGCACCATAATGGCTGGGACGACAGGCCAGCACTGGGCCAGTTGTGATCTTATAAAGGCTAATGTGAATTAATAGCAGCATTTTTATAATTTCCCTACTCTTCATTTTTATAAAGGCTAATTTCCTACCGTAACTAGTGTCGAGCTATCAACTCCTCTTCCCGGTGGATTTGAACCCACAACCTCTGCAGTGGTGGGCAGGCACTTTACCACAGCATCATTCAGTCGTAAGAAGAAGAAAAAAGACAGATCTATAAGCTTATTAGAAACGGCTATTTTCACAGAAGAGGGAAACACTACAGTACATGATCTACAGCAGTATAGTCTCGTGGGGGACACAGATCAACTGGCATATGATATGGCTCATCATCACCTGGGTTACATTTCATCCCCATACAATCGCCACCCATCCTCTACTTCCTGTGTCTTTCCAGGAAAAAAAAATAAGACAACATGGCAAACAGCTCAACTGTGTCAACTCCAGGCAGCTGTTTTGCTTTGTGTTCCTTCAGATACTTAACCCTCTCTGTAAAAGTATCACTGTGCTACTTCTATCCTAGCGACAGCTGTCTTGGGACATGATTAATCGAGTGCCAGTGGGGCTCTATACAACCTGTTGAACACATATTATAAAGGACTGTGTAAGCCAATTTATTTCGCTCTGAGTGCTATGTTAATTCTGCAGAGATTTAGGTAATGGCTTCCGCTTGGCTTAAGGAACTGCTCCGAGTCGGACCGCATCCTCTCTCCCCATCAAAGCCCTGCTCCCTCCCAGCAGCCAGCCATGCAGCCAGTGGTGCTCCCCAGTCCCCCAGGGCCTGCTTCTCAGCTGTTTGTTAGACCCCAGGAGAACATCAGGCCAGTCAGCTGTCTGTACATGTCCTGAGCGCCTCTCTCTCTCTCTCTCCACAGCCAGATTGTTGCCAGATTTTGCAAGAGAAAAGAGCAACCGGGTCTATGAAAACAAGCCCGAAAGAAGCGATTTTATAGCAGGCCATGTGAGCACTTTTAAACCTATATGCCTATTGCCTATACAATATGCATCGGCTGTTTTCAAACTAATCTTGTAAAGGTGTAAAATGGAATGGAATATATTTAACAACACAAATATGGTATGGGGGTTACTGACACGAAATATTGTGAAGCAAGCCCAAAAAAACCCACATTTTACAAATGCGCCCAAAATGTGCAACTTCCAATATACAAGCGATTCACAAGCCCAAAGTCGTGTATAATATTATGCACGCTCACTAAATGGCATTGTAAGCCCTCTCTCTCTCTCTCTCTCTCTCTCTCCGCTAGCATGTGCAGCATCTGCCACTGTCACTCTCTTTCCCTGGCCATTGATGTTTGACCTTTCCGAGAGGGGTCAGACAGTCATCATCAGGCTTTTACTCGGACTGTAAACGGGGTTAGTTTCGGACGTTATTAGCTGCTGTGCAAACATGTCGACATGCTCGTTAATGTGCTTATGGTTTTGTCACTATTATAAGTATGACTTGCTGTGTCAACCCGTGGTGGCAATGTTGTCATCCTCCACAGTGACGCATTTAGGCATTTACCAGATGCTCTTATATCCAGGGCAACTTAAAGGATTACATAGAACAGGGGTCTTCAACAGGGAGTCTGGGACCACTTGGGAGTCCCCAGAGTTATTACAGGAGGGCTGCCAATTCTTTGTGTGATAGGATATTTTATTTACATTAACCACTTGAACCCTAGCATTCCTATTCTGAGGAGAACTTAGGACGCCCGTTCCCATAGGGGGCGGTAGGACGCCCGTTCCCATAGGGGGCGGTAGGACGCCCGTTCCCATAGGGGGCAGTAGGACGCCCGTTCCCATAGGGGGCAGTAGGACGCCCGTTCCCATAGGGGGCAGTAGGACGCCCGTTCCCATAGGGGGCGGTAGGACGCCCGTTCCCATAGGGGGCAGTAGGACGCCCGTTCCCATAGGGGGCGGTAGGACGCCCGTTCCCATAGGGGGCGGTAGGACGCCCGTTCCCATAGGGGGCAGTAGGACGCCCGTTCCCATAGGGGGCGGTAGGACACCCGTTCCCATAGGGGGCGGTAGGACGCCCGTTCCCATAGGGGGCAGTAGGACGCCCGTTCCCATAGGGGGCGGTAGGACGCCCGTTTCCATAGGGGGCGGTAGGACACCCGTTCCCATAGGGGGCGGTAGGACGCCCGTTCCCATAGGGGGCGGTAGGACGCCCGTTTCCATAGGGGGCGGTAGGACACCCGTTCCCATAGGGGGCGGTAGGACGCCCGTTCCCATAGGGGGCGGTAGGACGCCCGTTCCCATAGGGGGCGGTAGGACGCCAGTTCCCATAGGGGGCAGTAGGACGCCCGTTCCCATAGGGGGCGGTAGGACACCCGTTCCCATAGGGGGCGGTAGGACACTCGTTCCCATAGGGGGCGGTAGGACGCCCGTTCCCATAGGGGGCGGTAGGACGCCCGTTCCCATAGGGGGCGGTAGGACGCCCGTTCCCATAGGGGGCGGTAGGACGCCCGTTCCCATAGGGGGCGGTAGGACGCCCGTTCCCATAGGGGGCGGTAGGACACTCGTTCCCATAGGGGGCGGTAGGACGCCCGTTCCCATAGGGGGCGGTAGGACGCCCGTTCCCATAGGGGGCGGTAGGTAGGTGCCGAGTGCCGGCTACATGTGCAATATGAGCAAAGAAGAGCGGCTACTTCAGCCCAACGTTGGCTATTTGAAAATTGCCGATCTACAAGCTCACGAGTTTATACGTTTAAGACGGGACATTCTGCATAACTAGAACTTTTACTTTTGGTACTTTAAATCTATTTTGATGGCAATACTTTTGTACTTTTACTCAAGAGAATTTTGATTATCCGGACTTCTACTTGTATTTCTGAGTATTTCTGCATTTCAGTATTGATACTTTTACTTAAGTAAAACTACTCAGTACTTTTTCCCACCACTGGTTACATGCCAGCCAGCGTATACGTACAGTAGAATAAAATCGCAGTGCAGCCCATATTATCCGACTTCTCACAGAGCCAACCTTTTCAGATGGAAAGCAACGAGGCAGGCAGGACCCAAAGGGCCGGTATAGCTCTCAACACACAGTGTGTGAAAGCTTCCTGCATGGATAAGAGCTAGTACCGCCTCCACCACCCTTTATTACAGCCCCTCTCTCTCTCTCTCTCTCTCACTGATCCAGCGGGCTCCTTTCCCCCTGGTTTGGGGGGGGGAGTCGTTTGTCAAAGACCCCCCCCCCCCGCCCCAGGAGCTCTGCTGCTGGGTTTAGGAGGCTTCCTCTGCCTGTTCAACGGGTGCTACATTTCCCAGAATTTTGCTTCATTCATGAACGAGAGGCGAGGAGGGGAAAAAAAGAGAAAAGAAAAAAGAGGACTGCCTCTCATTCAGCCCGGCCAAGGCCCCTAATCTCTGCCTGTGTACTAGCAGCCCCCCTTACCCCCCACCAATGAGAAACGGAGGCCAACACTTTCACTATCAAGCACCAGCATCTACTGTATGATGATGATAATAGTACAATGACAATGGCTCACCATTTCATGCTATAACAGAGGGGTTTCCGAGTCCGACCGTGGTCTATATGCCAGATAGAAATGTGCAGCTAGCTATACGTTCAAAGCATTTAAAATGCATTGTATGTGATTTTACATTCGGTTACCGTCGTTATTTATACTGACAATACTGCTGTCTCAACAGCAGGTAGGTAGACCACATGACATGCCCCTAAAAATAACTTTATTTGAACTATTTTTGCCACCTGCCACTTGAATTAAGGTGACTTTGACTTGATTGACATCATAAAGGGCCTCTCTCACTCTCTGTCACACGCGCACGCACGCACACACACACACACACACACACACACACACACACACACACACACACACACACACACACACACACACACACACACACACACACACACACACACACACACACACACACACACACACACACACACACACTTTCCCCCCTCCTCTCCCAGTTCAGTAGAGTAGACCAGTATAGTTCTAACTGGTGTCCTACTTTCCGTTCGGCAGCCAAACAGAGCCAGAGGAGGAGACTGGTGGATTCTAACTGGCGGGACTGCATCTCTACTGGTGCTGCTGTTGCTAGGATACAGTCAGAGTGTGGGCCTATCTATAGGAATCCGGTTCTGTGTACCCACCTGCGTAACAGGGCTGGGCTTGAACTAGACGACAACAGTAACTACTCTGAAGATATTTTTGGAGAAATCATTTTCACCCTTTGTTAGCAGCAGTCTGTATCATGTGTCTCCTGATTGAATATTGATAATCGTATGTGAGGCTGAGCCATCCAGAAGAGTGTGCGTGCGTGTCGGTGTGCCTGTCGCAGATTAGCCTTCCGGACAGATTGGCGCTGCAAAGTGGGTCAAGGAAGGAAGTGCCTCCACACATTTTTGTTTTCCACGTTTTATATATTTCGAATGCGTCCCTTTCGAGCAGAAACCTCTTGTCTCCATATTCTAACTTTTCGTTTTTTCCCCCGTAAATTAATGCCCTACCTTATCTAACTATACACCATCACACAAAAGCTTTACAAGTAGCAGATTCGCAAGCTTGATATGTCAGTGCCTTCTTTCACACTTAATCGTGGCAACAGTAGCACTGTGGCGCTGACTTTAATTACTGTGCAGAGCGCGCAAGTAAGGTGGTTTAGCCGTGGTACATAATGCATAATACATACAGATTTTGAGAGTGACGTAATGAAGATATGTATATGTATATGTGTTTTACAGAGAGGCTGAGATTTGAAAGTCTGCAGCAAACGGATACTTTATACGTTACCTGTTACCCAACCAATATTGAAACATATCTTAATTACGTCACCATTGACGGCCAGTTATAACCAGAGAATGTTACTAGATATCAGATTGTATTTGTTTTTAATATGTAATCTACCTACATCATTTTAATGGTTTGGCTGAGTAGTTATGCTTCATCAAGAGCTACCAACTTGCGAGATACACACAAATAAGCCATACGTAGCAACTTCTGTACTTGTGTCCTCCAAACATGAAACCTATCTCAATTACAACAACATAATTTTTTTCAATTCAATGCAATTCAATTTTATTAAACTGTCCAATCACAACAAGTTGTCTCAAGACACTTTACAAACCAACAAAGATCCACCCAGAGCAAGCAATATTGCGACAGTGGTAACGAAAAACTCCCCTTTAGGAAGAAACGTCAGGCAGAGCCCGACTCTGGGGTGGGCGGCCATCAGCCTCGACCGAGGAGGGGGAATAGGAATAATTCAAACGTGTAGGTTTTAACTGAATAATCCACTGCAGTGAGCCATGGCAGGTGTTTTTCCCTCTGAGATCTTTTCGGCTGCAATGAGAAAAAACCTGTTTGCCTCTGTGGGTGTCGTCGTTGAGGGATTTTGCCTGTCAATCATGGCCTCTGGGGCCCCCAGGGGGGGAGAACGATATCGGAGGGGAGGGGGCATGATTAATGAACTTTGACATCAAAGTCCAGGGGCCAATCACAACACTTTTCTGAGCATAGTTATTCAGAAAACCCTAGGCCTAGAGCACAGAAAATCCACTGAATGTTCAAAGTTTTTTGGGTTGTAATTGAGGTCAGAAAACCTAAAAAATAAATAAAGAAATGAAATAAATGTCCTGAAACCTTTAACTCATCTGTACATCTGTTCTTACTGGGAAAGGTCATTCAAGGTAAATAGTTGCCTGAGAGATGAGTATTGTTCTCCATTGTGTCCATCAAATGTGACCTGAAACCTGATAACATCAACTTGCCCCAGAGACCACTGCAGTGCAGGATCAGAATGCATGCAATGCGGGGGGTCTTTAAAGATGGCTACAGCACAGTGGCATGTGGGATGATGTGACAGTATAAACTCAAAGTATACTGTATGTGATTACAACCCTGGGTTTATAAGGTATTAGGGGGAGGATCTGCTTCGCCTTGATGTCTGGCAGTGTGTCGGGGGGCCCAGCTGCTGCCTGCTTTGACCCCTGGAAGCATTAAAGGAATTTATAACTGCACTTAGCATTATGAGAGGAAACTATAACTTGACACTGGCACAAGTGCAACGCATGTGCAATAATTTGTATCTGTGTGACGCTGAGCCAGAGGTGGCAGTTGCCCAGGGCCCAGGGTATAGTGGCCGGTAGAGTGGTCGGATGGGAACCGCAGGGTTCCCAGTTCGATCCCAGGCTCCCCCAGAGTTGGGGCCGAAGTGTCCTTGAGCAAGACTCTGAAGCCCTAATTGCCCTAATTACACCACTGCTGGTGTGAAGTAGGCCTAAATAAGAGCATTTACTCGTACTGTACAATTTTGAGACATTTGAGATTTCAATAATTTTACATCTCAGAGGTAAATATTGTGGTACTTCACTATGCGACACATTATGTATAAAGGAACGTGATGTAATGGTGTATGTAAAACAAACTGTGCCAACACAAACATTAAACGCCATTAACAATAAAGAGACAATATCACATGAGTTGCATTATGACATACATTTTCCCTTCATTGTCAATGGCTTTTACAAAACAAACATTGAACTAAAGACAAACTGTGTAAAGGAGGGGCTAGTTTGAGTACTTTTTACACCACTGTCTGCCAGTATGAGAGAGAGCCAATAAACACCCCACCACGTTCCTGTGATGCCCTGCAGAGCTACAGTGTTAATTGAGGTCGCGACCTCATGAAGTATTGTTGCTGCCAGTGCACCTTGGGTAATAATTGGGCACTGGTTGGTGTAACTGATGGCACGGAGGAGATGTTCTAAAATTATCTCCTTCTGGCTCGTTAAGGGTCACATTGCTATAGGATGATGCAACCAGATGAACTGTTGATTATTTAGAAAAGCGCTGATAATAGGTTGAGTCATCAGCTGTTGGGTTCGGAAATTGTGCATTTGTGTAATTTTCTTTAATTGTATGTAATGTTTTTAGTGTATACTTAAATGGCATCCGTGATGCGTGCATTACTATACTGTTAAGTCATGCTTTCGTTTCACTCATGCTTTCACATACGTTTTTGCAATTACTGGTCAACAGGTGCGATGTACATGCACAGTCCGTGTCCCCATAACTCTGAGAGTGTATACAAATGCAATGGACCTGTATCCATTTGGTTAAATTTTTACACTATCAGAGTTACAGACCTGTAATGGTCATTTAGGGATCTTTGTGTATGTGTAGGCTACTCATTTTGTATGTCTGTTGATCATACCAATATATATTTGTCAACGTGCAATCATTTAAATTCCTTTTATATTTTGTGGTGTGTGTGTGTGTGTGTGTGTGTGTGTGTGTGTGTGTGTGTGTGTGTGTGTGTGTGTGTGTGTGTGTGTGTGTGTGTGTGTGTGTGTGTGTGTGGTGTGTGTGGTGTGTGTGGTGTGTGTGTGTGTGTGAGAGAGAGAGAGAGAGAGACACTTGGTGGTCAACAAATGCTATTTCCGTGGTGCTCGGACGGACAGAGACAGACCCAGCCAGCCTGGGACACACATTGGAGTGTCTGCAGTCTGCACCACTCAAAAAGAGGGCTGTACAATGATGAAATAATTATACTGTATGGACATATGTTTTTACCTTTCTAAAATTATCTGTATGAACATATGACAAGCGCGTGTACATCAGCATTAAATGGACCTGGTGTTAACAGATAAGACACCCTAACTATAGTATACGCTTGCTCCCAGCTGATGCCAGTAAATCATTTCGTTTTTTTATAGCAACTTTCAAAGTTATTTCTCCTCTTCACTGTAATTCAGTGCTATCCTCCATAACCGTGTGGTATAATTTCCTTTATGAGTTTTCAAACACTTCGGAACAGCGTCAGCCTCTTAACACAAGGCCTGTCATTTGATTTATTGCCGGGGCTTTTTATTTTTTCGACAGTCGACAGATGCTGGCAGGATCTGTAAGCAATCCTTTTTTTACACTAGGATCCGCAATCAATAACCAGAACAAAGAACCTGAAGTTCTCATTCTTCTGCTCTGCCACCAAGATGTGGCACTAAAAACGTCTTCTAAATCCTGAAGCATAGGTGTTCTGAACATTTTCAAATATTCATAAAAAAATTACAAAACAATTATGTTGCTAAATACTTGTACATAGCAGCAGCAACCCAAAAATGGGTTCCCGTCTTGAAAGATAAAAACCCCAAACAACCATGCTATTTGCATGCTCATGCAAATGCAGGCTCCCACCCAGCCAGGCAGCCAGCCACACACACAGCTCCGTAAGGGAGTGGTTGCACCACTCAAAAAGTACAGAGACTGCTGGGAATCACTCGCTCTGGCCGTTTGATGTGTGTGCTGCCTGGGGCATGGGAGAGGATAATTGATACAGTTGAGTAGGTGAGGTGTATGGTGTATGCCTTTGACTTGTGGCGTAAGATGCTGTTGCAAATTTGTAACCCTCATTGTTTTGTGTGCGTGTGTGCGTGGCGTGCTTGCGTGTGTGCGTTTTTTGTCTAGTTTTATGTAATGTACAGTACATGTATTGTACATGTATGTAAATGTACAGTTGATATTGTCGACACAATGTATTTTGGCAGGCCTTGATGGCGGGGCTGATTTACGGTATACACTTGGTTGCATGCTGAAAATAGCCGATATACAAGCTGTGAACGTGATGTCTCAGTCTGCTTTCATTCAATATGTATGTATTCCTCTCGATCCTCTCGGGGGCTTTGCACTATTATGTGTGGTCAGGTGTAGTGTGTCTGAGAGCATGAGCCCTTCAATGATATCATTGCTGATAATAACCACTGCAACATGCAATCATTATAAGAGACACAGAGATACCAAGCATGCATACCAGCTATTTCATAATTATATATAATAATAATTTAGCATTTCCCGTCAGTTGTTTGGTTGGTCACGCCCCCATATATGGTCATGCCTCGTGACATCACCTGATGGTATCAATATTAAGCCCATATATGGAGATCCCTGATCTGATGTCATCAATATTGGCCAGCAACTCTACATCTGACCTCAAACCCTAAGATCTCCGTATATGGAGCTGACCTGTTCTGTCATTCCATACCGTATGTTGATCCTTCCCCATCCTGTCCATTCAAACTCTAGACGGGCCTGCCCCAAAGTTATTAGTGTAGTCACGCCCGGCAGCCGGCGCTAACTAGAGTTCTCAACAGATCTCCAACTTCCATCGTTACGACTCTGTGCTTTACAGCCGGGCACTGGTCTGGTAATAATAATAATACAATTTATATTATATTTGTCTAGTCTGTACAGATAATGTTTTTATATTTGTGATATTGAATCTCTAGTGTTATTTTTCATATGTTGATGAATTGGATACATACTGTACTGTAGGACCCCAATGGAAACGAGACCGCATGAACTGTGGCGTAATCCTTTCAGACATCAAAGTGTTTTAGTTTGACTATACTCGCACTGTTTCGCATTTCGGTCTAATAAAAATATTCAATCAATCAAAGTGGTCCCTATGGATAAAGTTCTGGTAAGCCGGCACGTAGCAGAGTTTTGTGCATACTTACAGTGTAGCCTATAGTTTCTTGAGAATCTTGGTGGTGAGACGTACTGTAAAGGGAGTACTGTAAAGGGAGGCTGCTACAGTATCACAGTAGTGAATGTGACGAAGGCATAAATGAGTGTCTCGGCAGCAGTGTGTTATTATGCTGGGGCAATGTTTCCCGAGCTTATTGTCCTTTAATTGGCTCTGTGTGTGATTGTCCCCGAGGGGAGAGGCTCTTTAGCAGTCTACTGCCCATGACCTGATGGCTGCAGAGCCACTTTACATGTGTGGCTTCATCATCATAAAACAGTCCATGGCTGGGGGGCGGGGCTGCTGATGATTCTGTGAGCTTTGCTGACACAGCATTCATTCATACAGTATATAAGGCTTGGACGGCAGGAAGATCATATCAGCTGAGCTGATGTATTGCGTTCCGCCGTCCACACTAAACTTTGCATTGCCTTGCAGTTATAGCCTATTGTATTAACATGCTCTTCTATGCCATACAGATTTGTCAAAAATAAGTTATGTATTGCAGAAACATTCAGCATTTAAGCAATTCAGTTGGTGTCCTACAAGATCTGGCTGATATTTCCTTTCATGGTTTGCGCCTCTGGGGTAATAATATGTAAATGTATATGACAGATCAGAAAGGTCAAAGATGGTGTATCTCAGGAGACTAGTCAAGGACCAACCCCCATCATCCCCGATCTCTAATTTTGACCTTGACTTGTTCCACACTAAACTGCATTTCCATCAGACTCACATACCCTGGTGGCTTGGTCAGAGGGGTACCATCTGTTAGCTTAGCACGTAGCAAACACTATAAGTAGGTATAAGTACCTTGAATCCCATCTTGCAAAGTGCAAACAGGATAATTCACTTTTACAGAGAACATTTTCAGTATGTGCTTTCACATACTGAGGTTCAAAGAAAAAATATTTACGACGACCGTCGAGCCCATTCTACTCTATGGCTCCGAGACATGGACACTTTCAAAGAAATTAGAGAAACGGCTGGATGGCACTTACACCCGCCTTCTAATGAGAGCGCAAAATCTCTCTTGGAAGAGCCACCCATCGACTTCTCTAATATACGGCAAATCTTCCCTTCTTCTCTGGAATCGTGCCTCAAAGCTGACCAGAGGTAGAAAACTGTCGTTCCCTGATGTCATCGCTATAGGGACACATGCATCAGTAAGCAGGAACTGTGGATGGCGATGAAGGACCGGGAAGTCTGGCGTGGCATTGTGAAATCAATGATCTCGACCGCGGTCAAAAAATGATGACGATGATGTGCTTACCAGGATGAGTCTGTTCATGTAGCATTTGCAGATAATCTTTTGTGGACCAATTTTTATGGGAAGCGAGTAAATGTATATTTTTCCATTTCCTACTTTTAAAACAAATATTAATGTTATTTCAAAAGATTATAAAAATTTAAATATATATTTATTTTCAAAAGTAGGCCTTGGAAAAACTATTAACAATTCCATGTTGTGAAACGAAGCCATCACAGTGACTTGCAATCCAATGGGCCATGAAGTGACATGCTGTGAGCTTGTTGATCTTCTATTTTCACTAGCTTGGGTCCGGTGCAAATGTCTAATTTCTCTTTTGGTTCTTGAGCTAAAATGTTTGGGAACCACTGATTTAACCTACTAACTATAGAAGTATCAAATGGTGGGGTTTGCAAAACAAATTCCACAAATGCCAAAACAATTTTGACAATCTGAATTGTCCAGAAATCAATTTACATCTGGTGCAGAATATAAAGGTCAAATACTTTAAAAGCTCTTTCATCCATTCTTCTCTTTCCAGTCTGGGTCTGATCATCAGAAACGCTCTCAGCAGCTGAGGGCAGCAAAACACAGTGGAACGGTCCGGATCTTGATTACAGGGCGATCTATAAGGGGCCTGTTTCAGCTTACATATAATGGCTGCACATTTGTACCCTTTAATAATATCACTGCTCTGGAATTTTCTGGCTTTATACCAGGTGCTGGCACAGCCACTGGCAGCCACTGTCATCACCCTATATACTAGTGTATAACGATATACAGTACAGCTGATGGGCAGAAACCGCCTATCTCCGTATAACTTTTTGTGTTTTTTTTGTTCGTAAATTAACGCCCCACTACGGCTTCACACAAAAAGCATCGAAAGCAGCAGATCCGCAAGATCAATTTAGCTTGTAGATATTTTGCTACTTTTGAATTTGAATGCTTGAAAGTAACAAACAGTTTTGGACATAATGAGGTTTCCACCCGACAGAGACGATGTGTAGAATGGATTCATATATCCCTCCCTTCTCATTTCACCTTACCATGGCACTCATCCACATGCCATGGGCGCCACAGAGGTCACTCCAAGGATCTAGTGGTGCTCTTGGATCACTAAATAAATAAAGCTCACTGCTGGTGATGAGGATAATTTATGTACAGTATGTACAGTGTGTCGAACGTCATATATGAACAACAACATGGACACAAGGAAATGGACATTAGAAAAGAGGTGCTAGATTCAGTATCCCCGTGATGAACAAACAGAGCCATGGCCGTGCGTCGTGTGAATGGAGTGGTGTAACAAGGTCAATGAACAGCAGTTGTAGGCTATCCTGGCCTTGGACAAGAACTGGGAAATGGGAGTAATTACTAGTGTTGCCAGCGCTTTTATCCAAAGTGCTTTACATAGATTGTGCATTACATTCACCCATTCACACACACTTTCATACACTGATGGCGGAGGAAACCATGCTAGGCACCAACCTGCACATCGGGAGCAATTAGGCGTTCAGCATCTTGCTCAAGGACACTTCGACACTAACTCTGGGGTAGCCCGAGGGATCGAACTGGGAACCTTCACGGTTCCCATCCGGCTGTTCCTGAGCCACTGCTGTCCTGCTGTCCTGACATAAAAATGTTTAAACACATTTAGGAAGCAAGCCCAAATAAGCAAACTGCACTTTAGAAACAAGCCCCCCACCCCCCAAAAAACAACAACAAACAAACAAAACACAACACGCAACCAATATTAACAAGCAACTTTACAGAATAAAAAGCCTAAAAAGTAATTAATATAATATATATATATATATTATATAATATATATAACTAATACCGGTAAGCAGACATGGCAACACGGATTCTTATACCCGACATATAGCATGGAGGAAGGCAGGACAGCTGAGTTTGGATTTGTTGACAGAGACAGGCACACTGGCACAGCTACTGTTAAGTTAAATATAGAGCCTTTTAAATAAATCCCAAGGTTGTGTTAATTTCTCTTCGGGCAGAACTGTGAAGTTTGCTGGGCTTTGGCTGTGACTTAAAACCTTTACTTTACAATAACACCCGAGTGCCTAACTTGAAGCTTACCATTGGCTTATACAAGATCACTGCCTCTGTATACACTGTATGCAGCGGTGGAAAGTAACTAAGTACATTTACTCAAGTACTGTACAATGTTGAGGTAATTTAGGTAAATATTGTACTTTTACTCCACTACAATTATTTGAAAACTTCAGTTACTGGTTTCTGTGTAGAATTTTATTATTATTACAAAAAATATATTAACCACTTTGGTCCTACATTTTTATACATTTCGTTCACATACACATACACAGACATTCTGCATAATGAGTATACTATACTTTTTACATTAGTACTTTAAGTACATGTTGATGCCAGTACTTCTGTACATGTGGCGCGTTCGGAAATAGCACACTGTGTACTGTGTGTATTAACTAATAGGCAAGTGTGCTCCGGTGAGGTATTTCCGAACGCGCCCTTGATAACGGACTATTTCTGCATTGCAGTATTGATTCCACCACTAATAGTACCAATCGAGTCTTCAATGGCCCGAGCTATTGTGCTGTTGTTCTGGTCCTACCGGTATATGCCTACATTTGGCTGAGGCGTGCCAGTATATAGACTCCCTTTCTTCATGCAGATGTTGCCTTTGTTTATGCAGAAAGAAGACTTGTGTTTCTTCTTCATTCCAAAGATGACAAATTAACTGTGTCATTAGCTCTTTATTGAGACTGCAGAGAGGCTGAGTGATGCACACAGCATTTGATGTGGGTCCACATCATATCCACGCTACAACAGCATGGGCATTTATTGAAATTAAGCTAGACATTGTAATTCTTGTTTTTAAAATATTATTTTACAAGAATATTTTACAAAATATGCAATAAACTTAAGAGTATCATCAAATAGTGTGTGTGTGTGTGTGTGTGTGTGTGTGTGTGTGTGTGTGTGTGTGTGTGTGTGTGTGTGTGTGTGTGTGTGTGTGTGTGTGTGTGTGTGTGTGTGTGTGTGTGTGTGTGTGTGTGTGTGTGTGTGTTGTCTGTCTTTGAGACTTACAGTATACACTGCATATCATTCACCAGCTTCTCCACATATGGCAAACTCAGATTAATGTCCACATCACAGCATCTGCCGGGGAAGAATTTTTATTGTATGAAAGCTTCATAGAGGAGGATAATTTACAACATACTTTACAGTACCAGCATCTAACAGATCCTCTGCCGTCTAAAATAATACATTATAGATACCAACATGCACTGCAATGCTGCATAGACCAAAGAGAGCGTTGTGGAAGACAAGAATCCTTTTTTTGGCCACAGGCTGTGAAACCGCCGAAGACTGATACTGTAAATAGACGGGAAGGAAAAGTGTAGTTTGCGTGACCTTTTGATGATTGGCCGATTGACAGCACCTGCAAGGCTGCAACCTCTTGCTGGAAACCTCTTCTGCTGGAACATGGCTGCAGCCATGTTCCATTCTGCGCAAAACTCGGGTACCTTTCATACCTAAAAGCATGGACATAGAAAGGTACCTTTATGAGGCGTCTACAGACGCCTCATTCGTCGCTGCAATTCATCGCTGCAATTCATTCCACCCTCTCGCACAGAGGGTGGAAGTGGCCCATAGAGTTATATGGACATGGGTGTCATGGCGGCCTCCAGTCACGTGACTCACGTCTCTTCCTTTCATTACGTTCCTTGGCACCAACACGGAAGCTTGCCCTCACTTGAGAGAATTTGCCCCAGAGCCGGAAAAGGCGTTTATGCCTAAAAGACCTCTAAAGCTCTGGTCAAATCATTTCTAGGGAAAACCACTTCATTGCCATGGTCACTGAAGGAAGTGGGGAGAATGAGGTCTGTGTTAATATCGTGGCAAAGTAGAGGTATTTTACTACAATTTTGTAAAATATCTCCACATTGCCACGATATCAACACATACATTAATGTACATTTCCACCACTATTTCTTGTCTCTCGAACAGTTCATTCAGCCTTCTTTCCCCTTCCTCAGTTGTACAATGGGGTCTTGTAAACACTCTACTCCAGCCTCAGTAGATGAACGTTTACTGGTCTTACATACAATATTTTACTCTTATTTGCTGATCAAATAACGTGCCATCAAGAGGTTGCCTTGAATTCGTCATGGTAAAAAGTGGGGAAAACAATGCACACATGTGTGCATTGTGCCTGGAAAGGCTGATTTGTTCCATTCAGCGGATTTTCCTCTACATGTGTTCACATACTGTGTAGAAAAGGCATAGAAGCCTGTGGACTATTTGATTTATTCAAATCACGTATTGTTTCTTTTCTTTTTGCAATATTTCTTTGACTCAAAATGCCATGGGACTTCATATAGAGCGGGGTTATATAGCATGCCAACGGGGTTTCAGTGGAGTCTCACCTTAAATCAAAATGCTCCTGCTCTGCTATGTCAAACATAAGCAAAACAAATAGTCGTAGCCCCCCTGATCCTAACCTGCTGTAGTCTAGCACCCCGAGGCCGTGGTTAACAATCTGCTGTTTCATGTCAGAAACAAAAGAGCCGAGCCTAAATCCTCCTTATGTGTTCACCGTTGTGGTGGGAATTCCAAAGCTAAATAACCTGGCCATTAAAGTTGTTCCCGTAATGAAACCCAAACCTCTCAGCCTCCGCGGTCATGAATAGTAGTCCTACTAAAAGACACACAGGCATGCGTTATATAGGAAGTGCCGTGCTCTTGCCTTGCTCCAAGTTATGAGCAAATGTTTTTTAATTGCTTCAGTGACGCTTGGCCTCCTTGCCCCCCTATTTACTTCAAATATTGTAATATTTTATCAGAAATAGGACCAAAACAAAAAAAGATCTCCATTAATCCAAGGTTTCATGGGGTGAGTAAATGGTAGTGGGAAAAGAAAGGTTATTTTGGGGGTGAACTATATTTCCATATTTATCTACCATCTGTTGATTTGTGTTAGCAAGTATGAGAGGGTGTTGTCATGTGTACTAGAACAGTGTGTGTAGGCTATGTTTTTTTTTGCATTCACATGTACTGTATGACATTGGTTCTCAAAGTGAACCTTGACCCAGGGTCCTTGTGGACCACCACTGGTGGTGGTGGGGGGGAGGGGTCCATATACCGTAATAATTTGCAATCAGCGCAAGCTTGTAGGGTATTTATTGAAAATAATATAGAACATTTAGAATAATTTATCTTCTGGGGGGTGGCACAAAATCATTCCTGTTCCAACTGAAATGACATATCAATATAACTGAAATTAAATTTGGGGGTCCTTGACACGAACACTTTACTGTACGGTGTCTGTTCTGCCAAGTCATGCTCCGTTGTACAGCAGTCATTGGCGAGCTTGCATTGCAATATAATAATCTCGTACTGTATATGGGTTGGCTATTTTTCCGGCATGCAACACCGTCATACGACGAACGACAAATCTGGCTTTGTGGCTTGTCCTGTTCTCACAGAGCCACCGTGTGCTATAGCGAGCACGCATGCAGGTTTCCCAGCGGTGTGATTTATTGTCCTTTATGAGCATCATACAAACCCAAACCTCATGTGAGAGCTAACCCCCTTCTCTTCTCCTGCAGGCTACTCAGTTTCCGGCCTCTCATGCATGCCCCTTATAGAAATATGCAGAGGGCTGTGGGGGTCAGCAAATTCATTGCGCTGGAGGTGCTACGAGCGTAGCACAGCGCCGTTTGAACTCAGCACGGCGCTTGTCTCCAATAAATTAGCCGGCAATCGAGGCTATTTACTTTGGTCGGGGGCCATTTGAACAGGCATCATTAACTGGTCAAATTCAGCTGTTTATGAGGAAACGCATGCGTTTTGTCCCCATTTATAGGGAGGATGGCGGTGCTTTGTTGAAGGCTGAATGTGCGATGCAGGGGGTTCTGCTTAAGGTTTGCCTCTGACTCAATCCCCCGGATGATGAACTTTCGGCAGAAACAAGCATAATAACCTTCTGTTTTTATGGAGGCATTGTGGAGGTGCTACTCCTTCCACTTCAAAGCCAAAGTAAGGTCCGCCGTATAAATGAGAAAAGGCGGAGGCCATTATTGCAAACAGAAGTCTCTGCATTACGGTTGTCTCAATACATCTGTCACATTGCAGTCAATAAAGGACTTGAACTGGTATGTCGTCATTCAATCCAGATGCTTGAGGAGATCAGACCTTTTCATTTAAAAAATAAACTACTCTTAAGGTCCTTGCAGAGTAATGCATTTTTCTTTTTCTTTTTAAATGTTTTTCCCAACATTTTTCCTGAAAAACGGCAACAGTTTGCTGCTAATGCATGAACATCTGTGGAGTTGAATGAAGAGGTGCTGCCATGTATTACTGTAATGTACCTGGACAGACATTCACCATGCAAAAGAAGTCTGGATTGAGCCAATTTAAGACTTTCAAGCTCAACAGCACCAATCACATCTGAATATTGTTCCTGTTGGGCAGAAACCTCTTATCTCCATATTCTAACTTTTTTGTTTCTTCGTAAAATTTACGTGAAGCAAAAGCATAAAAAGTAGCAAATCTGCAATCTCAAAATGCACTGCTTGTAGTATATACAGTAGGCCCTACTATACATTTGCTACTTTTTAATCCTGAAAATACATGAGGTTTCCACCTGACAGAGACGAAATACTGTCATATCTGCTCCACCACCCGAAGAGAAGATGTAATGTGGATAAAGTGGATAGGATTTGTAAGATGGGGCCTGGGCGGCTAGTGTAGCGGTCCAGGCACCTTGGCTGCTAAGCCAGCCTGACTCCCGATCCTGATGACCTTTTCCGCGTGTCACCCCCCCCATCTCTCTCACCATACTGTATCTTTAAAGATTATTAAGATGGTGCTATTTTTAGCAAAGGAGGGGTCTATAACACCGTATATCAACCAAGTCATAGAGGGTATGCGCATGCATAAGGTGGCAAATCGAGTGGCAAAGTGAGTTTAACGTTGTTTAATGCAATCAGATGGGACTCTTCTGTTTGGATGGATGGGCTGTCAAGTCCAGAACACACACCCTCATCACTTCCCTGGTATTTTATACCTGGGATGATGCTTCCCCTCCTCTGCTGGTTCAATAATGATCTGAATGAGAGGGCTCTCTGACACATCGCTGCATTTTTACAGCCTTGGTCTCAGGATGTGAGCATAGCCAGAGCAGCATTTCTGTGGTTTCGCCGTCAATGGATTTCACATGGGCTCTCCTCTGAGGAGTCTTCTGTCAACACGCTGTTACAGGTGGTGGTCAGAACGTCGCTTGGCAGCGGCAAAAGCAGCCGTGGTGTTGGTGGTGGGGCTATTTGTTTGTTTGTTTCCCACAGCCTGGGAACCAGACAATTCTGTGAGTTCATGTTATATTGTTTACTCAAGCAGCAGTCTCTTGCGCCCATCGTCACATTCAGACAGATTTCCAGCCGGCATGGCCTGGCTGGGTCAGGGCCAGGTGACACTAGTTAGCTCACATACAGTAGCTCACTGGTCCAGGCACCTTTGCTGGCAATCCAGTCTGGCACATTTGGGTGGCGTGCAGGATTCTTTGTGCATGGAGAGATGTGTCATGCTAACGAGAGATGTGTCATGCTAACGGAGTGGTTTGGCAGGAGAAGGCGAACGGATAATCGGCCATGTGCTTGTGTACCCCCTTTCCATTAGGGTAGAAGGATAAACGGCCATGTGCTTGTGTACCCCCTTTCCATTAGGGTAGAAGGATATCTGCATGATAAACAACATGGGTCAAACCCTAAAGCAGAGAACAACAGTGGTGGAAAAAGTACTCAAATTCCTTGAGTATCAATACTACAGTGTAGATTGTAGAAATACTCTCTTACAAGTAAAAATCTGTAATTAAAAAATGACATGAGTAAAAGATTATATAAGTATTGGTCTCAAAATGTTGAATGTCTCATTTGACGTTTTTAAATGTATAGAAATATTTTGATACCATACCTGTCGAACTACATCCCCAAAGTGAGTGACACCCACAGCTAGAGGGAGCGACCATGACCTGGTGTAACACCGACATTTAGAACAAAAACATGGTTCTCATACTGCTCTGTCACCTAAATATCATGTGGAATGCCCCGACACCATCCATGAAAGCAGGGGTGCCCAAAAGGTAGATGGTGATCGACCAGTAGATCAAACAAAGGCTGTGCAGTTACTGTGGAGTTAGACCACACATGGCATATGCCCTGAAAATAACATTTAAATGTAAAATAAATACATCACTTGTGACTTGATTGATTTACATTGTGCATTTTATTTTTTGCTGTAATCTCGGCACCGCTGAAAAAGAGGGTCCCAGCCTTCAGTGTGTTCTCCAAGAACTAAATAAAGGTTGAAATGAAATGAAATGAAAAGTCCAAAAAGTGTGGGCACCTCAACTATCACTGGTTCTTTCAAATTTATATTTGTCCTGGGGAAGAAAAAACAATCAGGAGACCACAAGAGGAGGTAAATGACATGCATTATTGTCTAGAATTTAATACGTATAGGACCACAATGGAAACAAGTCCCGAGGACTTTTTTTGTGTTATCCATTTAGCCTTAATGTATTACAGTACCTCGGGCTGTTTCACATTTCCGACAAATAAAGTATTCAATCAATCATGCTTCCTTGGGTTGTGAAAAATGCCGTGATAGGCTGCAATTAGACGGCCGGCCATAAATCATCACAGCAATTGAGTGGCAAAATGGGTTGTATGTGGACATGCTACTGCAGAAACAGAAACCTGGGTAACACCGCCCAATGGGTTGTATGTGGACATGCTACTGCAGAAACAGAAACCTGGGTAACACCGCCCAATGGGTTGTATGTGGACATGCTACTGCAGAAACAGAAACCTGGGTAACACCGCCCAATGGGTTGTATGTGGACATGCTACTGCAGAAACAGAAACCTGGGTAACACCGCCCAATGGGTTGTATGTGGACATGCTACTGCAGAAACAGAAACCTGGGTAACACCGCCCAATGGGTTGTATGTGGACATGCTACTGCAGAAACAGAAACCTGTGTAACACCGCCCAATGGGTTGTATGTGGACATGCTACTGCAGAAACAGAAACCTGGGTAACACCGCCCAATGGGTTGTATGTGGACATGCTACTGCAGAAACAGAAACCTGGGTAACACCGCCCAATGGGTTGTATGTGGACATGCTACTGCAGAAACAGAAACCTGGGTAACACCGCCCAATGGGTTGTATGTGGACATGCTACTGCAGAAACAGAAACCTGGGTAACACCGCCCAATGGGTTGTATGTGGACATGCTACTGCAGAAACAGAAACCTGGGTAACACCGCCCAATGGGTTGTATGTGGACATGCTACTGCAGAAACAGAAACCTGGGTAACACCGCCCAATGGGTTGTATGTGGACATGCTACTGCAGAAACAGAAACCTGGGTAACACCGCCCAATGGGTTGTATGTGGACATGCTACTGCAGAAACAGAAACCTGGGTAACACCGCCCAATGGGTTGTATGTGGACATGCTACTGCAGAAACAGAAACCTGGGTAACACCGCCCAATGGGTTGTATGTGGACATGCTACTGCAGAAACAGAAACCTGGGTAACACCGCCCAATGGGTTGTATGTGGACATGCTACTGCAGAAACAGAAACCTGGGTAACACCGCCCAATGGGTTGTATGTGGACATGCTACTGCAGAAACAGAAACCTGGGTAACACCGCCCAATGGGTTGTATGTGGACATGCTACTGCAGAAACAGAAACCTGGGTAACACCGCCCAATGGGTTGTATGTGGACATGCTACTGCAGAAACAGAAACCTGGGTAACACCGCCCAATGGGTTGTATGTGGACATGCTACTGCAGAAACAGAAACCTGGGTAACACCGCCCAATGGGTTGTATGTGGACATGCTACTGCAGAAACAGAAACCTGGGTAACACCGCCCAATGGGTTGTATGTGGACATGCTACTGCAGAAACAGAAACCTGGGTAACACCGCCCAATGGGTTGTATGTGGACATGCTACTGCAGAAACAGAAACCTGGGTAACACCGCCCAATGGGTTGTATGTGGACATGCTACTGCAGAAACAGAAACCTGGGTAACACCGCCCAATGGGTTGTATGTGGACATGCTACTGCAGAAACAGAAACCTGGGTAACACCGCCCAATGGGTTGTATGTGGACATGCTACTGCAGAAACAGAAACCTGGGTAACACCGCCCAATGGGTTGTATGTGGACATGCTACTGCAGAAACAGAAACCTGGGTAACACCGCCCAATGGGTTGTATGTGGACATGCTACTGCAGAAACAGAAACCTGGGTAACACCGCCCAATGGGTTGTATGTGGACATGCTACTGCAGAAACAGAAACCTGGGTAACACCGCCCAATGGGTTGTATGTGGACATGCTACTGCAGAAACAGAAACCTGGGTAACACCGCCCAATGGGTTGTATGTGGACATGCTACTGCAGAAACAGAAACCTGGGTAACACCGCCCAATGGGTTGTATGTGGACATGCTACTGCAGAAACAGAAACCTGGGTAACACCGCCCAATGGGTTGTATGTGGACATGCTACTGCAGAAACAGAAACCTGGGTAACACCGCCCAATGGGTTGTATGTGGACATGCTACTGCAGAAACAGAAACCTGGGTAACACCGCCCAATGGGTTGTATGTGGACATGCTACTGCAGAAACAGAAACCTGGGTAACACCGCCCAATGGGTTGTATGTGGACATGCTACTGCAGAAACAGAAACCTGGGTAACACCGCCCAAGCTGGGAGGGTCAGCGGGGGGTCATCTGTCCAGGAAGAGGCCTCCTGTTGTACTGTACATGCCATAGTCATTCACAGCCATTGTTGCCACGTCTGCTTTTTATAAGTAACTTTGCGGCTTGTTTTTCAGTGAAGTTGTGGGTTGCGGGGTTTTTTTTGTGGGGGGGGGGGGGGGGGGGGGTATTTGGGGCTTGCTTCCTATAATGTTGTTAAAAATAGTGGTTCTCAAACATTTTCATGTCATTATCAATGTATTTGTCTGGACCCCTGTTGCATTTATTCTTTCAAGATTATTTTGAAAGTAGCAGATATACAAGCTCACAACACGTGGCAATGTGACGGGTTGTGAACTTGTAAATCTGCTATTTTCAAATAACCGATGCACATAGGTTTCAAGTGCTCATGTGGCCTATATAGAGTTGCTTCTTTTGTGCTTGTTTACATAGACCTGGTTGCTTATTTCCAGTGGTGTAAAGTAACTAAGTACATTTACTTAAGTACTGTACTTGAGTACAATTTTGAGGTACTTTTACTGCAGAGGATGTACTGTAGTGGACACAGTGACACACTAACCACAACCTATATATGTCGCCCATTTGAAAGACACATATAGGTTGCAGATCTACAAGCTCAGCATCGACAGTTTATGCGACTGCTTATTTCTCTTGCATAATCTGGCAACATTTGATCATGATCACAGGCCGAGGCCCCCAGTGGCCCCACAAGGTGATGTTTGTCTTTGGTCTGTCAGAACCGCATATCTTCACAGTGCTGACGGCGGCTACTTGTTTTTGTCATGTCTAAATCAGTAGTACTCAAACGTTTGCATGCCAAGGACCACCCAAAACTATATGAATTTGGTCACGCCCCCCCATCTGAAAATGTTTTGTGCCAGAGTCCCCCAGAAAAGACGATTTGTGAAAAGAATTCATAACCGTGTCATGACTACGACAATAACTAACTAACAAACTAACAAAATACAGAAATAAAGAAAACAATGTATATTCTCAACACATTATTAACGCATTATATCGCATTTATAATGCATAATAATGAGCTTGTAAGGCATAGCACAACGTGATGCATTTGTAAGCTTGTCTTATCCGCTATTTCCAGTGAACGCTTTCCCCTCAATGCAGATGTTGGGGGTTTAAGTGGTTAATATGAAGTCGTGACCAAGAGAGGGAACTCTTCTGGTCCCACAACACAAAGTATACATCGTTGATAATAATGCGTGTCTGCTCAGTGAGCCACCCTGCGGCTGGTGGTTCCAGTCTAGGCAGGGACTGGCTGGGAGGCTGGGAGCCCCTTAATGGCAGAGGACGCGCTAATGATTTACAGTTAGTCAGGAAGTGCTCTGCCTATAAGCAGGACACCACAGGGGTTGACACGTGAGGGAAGAGCTATATGTGTGTGGCCCAGCGCTGGGTGTGTTGTGTATGAGGGAGAGTCAGACAGAGTGGGACATGGTACTGAAGATAGATAGATATCAGATACCGATTGCTTTTCTTTTCTTTTCTTTTCCTTTCCTTTCCTTTCCTTTCCTTTCCTTTCCTTTCCTTTCCTTTCCTTTCCTTTCCTTTCCTTTCCTTTCCTTTCCTTTCCTTTCCTTTCCTTTCCTTTCCTTTCCTTTCCTTTCCTTTCCTTTGTAACCAAGTCAAACTAAATGTAATGCCTCAACTCCTACAATTCCTAGTGCTTGTCAGGGTACGGGGTCCCTAGTGCAAATACGAAAATCTCTGTCCCCAGTGCAAAAATTGCAAATATGATCATTTTTGGGAGGTCCCCAGTGCAAATTTGATTATTTTTGGGAGGTCCCCAGTGCAATTATAATCATTTGTTCAGGGTCCCCAGTGCAAATTTGATTATTTTTGGGAGGTCCCCAGTGCAATTATAATCATTTGTTCAGGGTCCCCAGTGCAAATATGATAATTTTTGGGAGGTCCCCAGTGCAAATATGAGCATGCACAATGCTCTCAAGGCGGTGGAGCTGATCGTGGACTTCAGCGGTCAAGGACAAGGCCAAGCTGCAGCGGGTCATACGATCAGCAGAGCAGCAGAGAGGGTGATTGGCTGACCCCCCCCCCCCCCCCCCCCTTGAGGCCCTGTTTAAGAGTAGGGCTTTGAGGAGGGCCAGGAAGATCATAAGCTAACTCTGCACACCCAGGCCACAGTCTTTTTGCCCCGCTTCCCTCAGGCAGGAGGTTGCGGTCCCTAAAGACTATGAAGGCCCGACATTCAAACAGCTTTTTCCCCACGGCTATCTGGCTCCTCAACGCTGCTGATGTCCCCCCCTGACCCCCCTCTATCCTCCCTCCACCCCCACTCAGAGTGGAATGGACTGGCTTATGCTCTGAACTGACCTGATCAGTTGAACTCTCTGCACCTTATATTTATTCACTATTATTTGCACTACAGTATGTTGTCTTGCCCTGTTTTGCACCTATAAAGTTGTAACTGCACTCTGCTGTCCTCCAAACCAAATTCCTAACATGCCATGGCAATAAAGTCTTGTGATTCTTCTAATTCTTCTGATTCTTCTGACACACACAGAGTAGAGATTTTGATTCATGTATGTTTTTTTCGCAAACATTTTACGCACAGCTCTCATATTGCATCCTAAATAACATCCCAGAAATATGAAGAGGTGCAAAACATATTTTGTGTCACATCTTGAACAGTGGGTCAGTAGGTGCAAGAGGTTTGGGAAAAGACAGAACGGCATGTGAACGCGAGTGCAGAACAGCTCAGGAAGTGAGTGATGTCCACACACAGGCGCCATGCATGCAGTGTTGAACACTTGGTTAGCCGATCTGGGTCTCGACTCGGTCTCGCCTCCCGTCGGTCTCGACTCAGACTCGAACCCTCCCACACTTTTTTTGGGGGGGTCCCCAGTGCAAATATGATTATTTTTGGGCTTGGGCGAGTCAAGACAGAGTGTGGGAGGGTTCGAGTCTGAGTCGAGACCGAGACCGACGGGAGGCAAGACCGAGTCGAGACCCAGATCGGCTAACCATGTGTTAAAACAAATTATGCCGACACCATCAAGGCCTACCAAGATATTTTTAGTCGACTAAACTATGACTAAAACTAAATTGATTTTTTTTAAAGACTGTGAATAAAACTAAATCAAAATCTGCTGTAAAAATCAACACTGCATGCATGGCGCCTGTGTGTGGACATCACTCACTTCCTGAGCTGCTCTGCACTCGTTCACATGCCGTTCTGTTTACCTTTTCCCAAACCTCTTGCACCTACTGACCCACTGTTCAAGATGTGACACAAATATGTTTTGCACCTCTTCATATTTCTGGGATGTTATTTAGGATGCAATAGACAGCTTCACATTCCACCAAAACATACATGAATCAAAATCTCTACTCTGTGTGTCAGTGTGCGTGTGCATGTGTATGTGCAAAAATCATCATATTTGCACTGGGGACTCCCCAAAAAATCATCATATTTGCACTGGGGACTCCCCAAAAAATCTTCGTATTTGCACTGGGGACCCCCATAAAAATCATCATATTTGCACTGGGGACCCCCAAAAGCAATCATCATATTTGCACTGGGGAACCCCAAAATAAATCATATTTGCATGGGGACCTCCCAAAAATTATCATATTTGTACTTGGGACCTCCAACAAATGATCATAATTGCACTGGGGACCCCTTAAAAATAATCAAATTTGCACTGGGGACCTCCCAAAAATAATCATGTTTGCACTGGGGAGTCTGGGGACCCCCCCAAAATTATCATATTTGCACTGGGGACCTCCCAAAAATTCTCATATTTGCAATGGGGACCCCCAACAAATGATCATATTTGCACTGGGGACCCCCAAAAAATTATATTTGCACTGGCGACCTGCCAAAAAGTATTACATTTGCACTGGGGACCCCCACAAAAGTAATTATAATATTTGCACTGAGGACCTCCCAAAAATGATCATATTTGCACTGGGGACCCCCCAAAAATTATCGTATTTGCACTAGGGACCCCCTACCCTGACAAGCACTAGGAATTGTAGGAGTTGAGGAATTACATTTAGTTTGACTTGGTTACAAAGAATAGAATAGAATAGAATAGAAAAGAAAAGTTTGTCATATTTTATTCATCTGAAATGTTTTAGTCTTAGTCTAGTTTTAGTCGACTAAATATCATTAGAAAAAAATATATCTTGGTAGGCCTTGATGGTGTCGTCATAATTGATAAATAAATTTATTCTGAGGGTTTAGACCCTCAGAATTGACATGATAAATGTCAAATAGCCATAGGGTAACTGTTTGGAGATGCAGCCTCCTATGCTTCTTTTGGAAACTAAGGGGTTAAAGTGGCTATACAGGGAACCCTGCCGCAGACTATAATACATATTTGCCTAGATAACCTTTGAATTCTAAGCTAATAAATCTTTGAGACTCCAGTGCAGGAGATGCTAGTAATGTACACAGGTAAAGTACTCAAATCCAAATTAATATATTGTAAATGATTGTAAGACCTTTTTTAAACCATGTGTATATTTAGACTTTACATTTTATGTTATAAGGTTAAACTTATAAAACTATAATACTATATAAATGAACCTTTTACAGATAAATACTTTAGGGGAAGAGCTGCAATACTTAAGGAGGAAAAGAGTAGAATTACTTACAGCAGGAAAAATACCAAGACATGACGCAATAAGGAGAGTCCGCACACAGTCAGCGCATACTTTTCAAAAGATTATATTAACCATTATATGTTCTGGGGAGCAGAATGGACTTTACAAGAACAGCATCGTGAAAATATCTCCCCCGGACAATGTCCGGGATTACATTATATAGGGCTTGTAAAACAAAACAAGAATGACATAGGAAGCAATTCATTTTGGGTTCATAGGCTAATAAAATGGTATGGCGACCCCTATTGCCGGGGAGGTCTACTTAGTTGACGTGTGAAATCACACTTCCTGGGAATTCCCAGGAAGTATGACGAATGGGAAGTGAACCATTTGAGTTCAGAGGTTATCAAACAGTGAATTACAGCGGCACCTCTTGTTGGGAGGATGGTATGGGAGACTAAAATAACATTATACCGACGTAATTAAAGCAGCGAGCGAGACGAAGTGTCTCCCTCGCGAAGGTCGAAAAACATGTTGTTACACAGAGGGAGGCACAATCTTTATCTCACGCTGGCACAGCCAGAAGTAATACTATCAAGACACATGGAAAATGACACTAAATACCCAAAATACCTATCAATAATGCCTGATTTAACACTTGGTTAGCTGATCAGGGTCTCGCCTCGGTCTCGCCTCCCGTCGGTCTCGGTCTCGACTCAGACTCGAACCCTCCCACACTCTGTCTTGACTCGCCCAAGCCCTACATTCTAGTCATAATTATTTCACCAGCTTGTGGCAAGCTAAGACCCTTGAAAAGTATCTAATAATGTAACTAGGCTAAATTGTATCAGTCAGATCATGGTGGTCTCATTAAACTGTGTTGTTTGGGCCATTTGTCATTCAAATAAAACATATTTAAATTATTGAACCAACTGATGCACATTTCCCTCTTTATGTAACGCCGGCCCTTATGATGCCATAGGCTGAGAGGGCGTTCGGGTGAAACGTGTTGCGCTGACTCAGTCATAGTGTTGTGATGATGACGCATCGAATTCTGTAACCGAAGCTCTTACGCCCGTTCAGAGTATGGAAAGGCATTGCGACTCCCCATTGGCTTAGACTTAGAGGGAGGCCAAATGAGCCAATGAGGAGAAAGTAATGAGAAAGTGATGACTAGCACAGCGACTGAATAGACCAGCTTGTACTTTAGTCAAGCTGGTAAAAAGTGAAAATTCTCATGGATTTTCAGAGTGTAAAAAGACCGGGTTGGGGGGCCAGAGGGTCCTGTACAGCAGGGGACGGTCACAGTTGTGTTCTGTCCTGTCCTGTCCTGTCCTGCCGTGAGGTCCCCCCCCCCTCTGCTTGCTGACAGGGAGGGGGATGACATCACCAGGGGGAGGGGGGCCCTTTGTCTCCCCCCTTTTTGGGAGCATTAGAATTTTGCAAACAAAAGGTCATGTGGCCCTCTATCTCCAGATCTGAGTGGACGCAGCACTTTTGAAAATCCCCAACAAGATTAAACCATAGGGAAATCAGCTGTCAATATGCATGCACGCACGCACGCACGCACGCACGCACGCACGCACGCACACACACACACACACACACACACACACACACACACACACACACACACACACACACACACACACACACACACACACACACACACACACACACACACACACACACACACACACATGCACGCACGCAGTGGTGGAAGGAGTACTCAGTTTTTTTTTACTTAGTACAAGTATCAATACCACAATGTACAATTGATCAGTCTGCAAGGACCTTAAAAGTACAAAAGTATGGGAATTCACTTAAAGTACCAAAATTACTCATTATGCAGTTTTTATTGTATGAAAGTCCTTTGAAAATAGCAGATCTACAAGCTAACAAGCTTCGAAGTATATCAGGCTGAAGTGATTAATGAATGTTTTGCAATAATAATAAAAATCTGCAAAGTAACTATAGTAACTAAAGCTTGCAAAACATTCTTGTGGAGTAAAAGTATTTGCCTCTGAGAAGTATATAAAGTATTGAAAATTGGAAATAGGCTACTCAAGTAAAGTAAAAAAGAAAATACATCAAAATGGTAGCCTACTGTACTCAAGTACAGTAGCCTACTTGAGTAAACGTACTTAGTTACTTTCCACCACGGCACACACACGCATGCACGCTATAGCTGCTTCTCAGAACTCGCACAATACTGCTGTTCAAACTAACTCCCCATTCCCATACATGCACAGGCAGCATCCATGACCATGCCTGGATGTGCAGGGAGGAATTCTGGTGAGTGCATCTATTGAACGCTACTGTCACGGACCGTCACTGATGATTTGAACTCCTCGTCTGTTCGGCGGGACATGAAAGCACTATTCCCTCCAAAGACTATAGTAATCTAAATCTCTCAATTTAAATTTCACCCAAATTTCAGTTGGAGGGGAGGGGGGGATGAGGGGGTCTAACCACAAAAACGTGGGGTTATGGTTAGGGTTTGGGGTCGGACTACAGAGAGGTTGTCCAGTGACTCAATGTACATACAAAACTGCGTTTTGGCACAGTTATTACTTGCGCAAGCAGAGCGCAAAAGTAATGTTTTCGCCCGGTCTCTTCCGACGTGACAGCTGTCCCGCCATTCGATGTTTATGCAGAAAAACATCAAATCTGTGCCTGTTTTGCTGGGACCAAATGACCATATTTCTTACGTCATCATTTAAATGGTAAATGGTAAATGGTGCATTTATATAGCGCCTTTATCCAAGGCGCTTTACATAGATTGTGCATTACATTCACCCATTCATACACCGATTGCGGCGGAAGCCATGCAAGGTACCAACCAGCACATCGGGAGCAATTTGGGGTTCAGTGTCTTGCCCAAGGACACTTCGACATGTAGACAGGAGGAGCCGGGATTCAAACCGCCGACCCATGGATCATTGGACGACCTGCTCTACCTCCTGAGCCACAGTCGCCCCATTAGGGCTAGTCATACGTATAGCCTACTATATACATCAGTAAAAATAAAATAGCAAATTGTGCCTGATCTGCTGGGACCAGAGTACGTGGTGTGTATATGTATGACTAGCTCTTAATGATGACGTAAGAAATATGGTCATTTGTGGTCATTTGGTCCCAGCAAACCAGGCACAGATTTGCTGTTTTCTTGCATAAACATCAAATGGCGGGACAGCTGTCACGGTTTTTGCCGCAAAGTAACCACAGTATACCGCTAATCAACTTACAACTATACACTTTATACAGTATAGAGTATAGAGTATATATGTATACGTATATAGTATATGCCTATATACTATATATATACTATATATATTTCTTACGTCATCATTTAGAGCTAGTCATACGTATACTATATACATAATCAGTAAAAAATAAAATAGCAAATTGTGCCTGATCTGCTGGGACCAGAGTACGTGGTGTGTATATGTATGACTCTTAATGATGACGTAAGAAATATGGTCATTTGTGGTCATTTGGTCCCAGCAAACCAGGCAGGCACAGATTTGCTGTTTTCTTGCATAAACATCAAATGGCGGGACAGCTGTCACGGTTTTTGGCGCAAAGTAACCACAGTATACCGCTAATCAACTTACAACTACACACTTTATACAGTATAGAGTATAGAGTATATATGTATACGTGTACGTATATAGTATATGCCTATATACTATACATATACTATATATATATTTCTTACGTCATCATTTAGAGCTAGTCATACGTATACTATATACATAATCAGTAAAAATAAAATAGCAAATTGTGCCTGATCTGCTGGGACCAGAGTACGTGGTGTGTATATGTATGACTAGCTCTTAATGATGACGTAAGAAATATGGTCATTTGTGGTCGTTTGGTCCCAGCAAACCAGGCACAGATTTGCTGTTTTCTTGCATAAACATCAAATGGCGGGACAGCTGTCACAGTTTTTGGCGCAAAGTAACCACAGTATACCGCTAATCAACTTACAACTACACACTCTATATAGTATATATGTATACGTATATAGTATATGCCTATATACTATATATATATACTATATATATTTATTACGTCATCATTTACAGCTAGTCATACGTATAGCCTACTATATACATAGTCAGTAAAAATAAAATAGCAAATTGTGCCTGATCTGCTGGGACCAGAGTACGTGGTGTGTACTGTATATGTATGACTAGCTCTTAATGATGACGTAAGAAATATGGTCATTTGTGGTCGTTTGGTACTAGCAAACCAGGCACAGATTTGCTGTTTTCTTGCATAAACATCAAATGGCGGGACAGCTGTCACGGTTTTTGGCGCAAAGTAACCACAGTATACCACTAATCAACTTACAACTACACACTCTATATAGTATATATGTATACGTATATAGTATATGCCTATATACTATATATACTATATATAGTATATGCCTATATAGTATATGCCTGCTTTGCTGGGACCAAACGACCACAAATGACCATATCTCTTACGTCATCATTTAGAGCTAGTCATACGTATACTATATACATAATCAGTAAAAAATAAAATAGCAAGTTGTGCCTGATCTGCTGGGACCAGAGTACGTGGTGTGTATATGTATGACTAGCTCTTCACCCAAACTTATATAGATAGAAACTTGAATCATACTTAATAATACTAGGTGTTTATATGCATAAAGTAGGTAGGTAGCAAATAGTTACATCTAAAAATTATACATTTCAAACGTTCCTTTACAGAGATACTGAGATTTGACAGTTTACAGCGGTCGAAAGGACTTGCGCGCTCTGCTTGCGCACTAGTTGGCCATTTATGGCCTACTAGTGTGCAACAAGCAAGTATGCACTCGACAGAGTGCAGTTCTAGTTATTATTATTATGAATTACCTGGCTGTGATTCCTCCTCCTCCCATTTGTCTCAAAACGTAAAAGTTTAACCACATTATCAGCAGCGCCTCGAACAGGTCAAAACTCACTGACCATCTGATCTGTAAGTTAGCCTATCCTATATAAAATGTACAACACCTGGGAAGTTTTCAGGAGAGGATGTTTTAACATGTAGTTAGTGTTAAACCCATGCAACCGAGAGGAAAGAAAACCTACAGCGCCTTACCTGGTGTTGACAGAATTGTGCTTTCATTAGCGGCGTCGATCTCCTCCTTTCCCCATAAATCCCAAAATGGTGTAATAATATAATTCCCAAAGTGGGGTCCGGGGACCCCCAGAGGTCATTGAGCGAGTTCCAGGGGGTACAACTACATGATAGTTTTTGGCATGTCATGTGGACGCTCTCAGTTATCTGAGATATCTACTGATATAGTCAATACACGTCTTACCAAAAGTGGTGCGTGACACCAAAATCCTGTTCCTGTATTATTAGAATCATTACAGAGTGCAAAAGCACATTGGGTCACTGATGGCGGTGTAACATCCCGGCGTAACATCCCTGGGAAACAGCACGGTAGATTACTTTATCACTGACATGAACCTGGCATCTCTCAGAGCTTTCACAGTCAGCCCGCAAACACCCCTGTTGGACCACAACAGAACCACAGCCTAACTAAACAGATCAACACACAGACACAAAGAACAAACCCCAAACAAACTACACAACATAAGAAAATGTTACAAATGGAAGGAACATAGCGCAGAAGCCTTCCAAAATGCTATTAGACAAAAACAAGTCCATTCACAACTGGACCAGTTCCTAGAAAAAACCTTTGAAGAAAACAGTGAAAGTGTAAACAGGGCAGTAGAAGGCCTCACTTATATATTCGAACTTACAGCCTCACTAGCAAACCTAAAAGTATCAAACAAGAAAGCCAGAAAAAATGTTGAGAATGACAAATGGTACGATAATGACTGCAAGAATCTCAGGAAAAAAACTAAGGAAACTATCAAACCAAAATACACATTTTTCGAGCCTCTTTGGCCCAATTGAGAAGAACAAAGAGCTAAAACTAATAAAAGATAAACTACAAAACCTAGAGTCAGCCATAAAAGACTACCAGAATCCACTAGATTCCCAAATCAACCTAAAAGAGCTACAAGACAAAATAAAAACACTTAAAACAAAGAAGGCCTGTGGGGCAGACGGAATTCTAAATGAAATGATTAAATTCACCGACCTCAAATTGGCCATATTAAAACTCCTAAATGTCATGCTCAGCTCTGGGATTTTCCCCAGCACATGGAATCAAGGGCTGATAACGCCACTCCACAAAAGTGGAGACAAATATGACCCAAATAACTACCGCAGGATTTGTGTAAACAGCAACCTCGGAAAGATCCTCTGCATGATCCTCAACCACAGAATTCTAAATTTCCTCACTGAAAGCAATGTCCTGAGCAAATCACAAATTGTCTTTCTACCAAAATATCGCACAACAGACCACATTTACACTCTCAACACCCTAATTGACAACCAAATAAACAAAAACAAAAGCAAATTATTCTCCTGCTTTGTCGACTTCAAAAAAGCATTCGATTCAATTTGGCATGAGGGCCTGATGTACAAACTGTTGGAAAGTGGCATTGGGGGGAAAACCTATGACATCATAAAATCAATGTACACTAACAACAAATGTGCAGTTAAAATAGGCGAAAAGCACACATACTTTTCCCCCCAAAATCGAGGAGTTAGAAAGGGATGCAGCCTGAGTCCAACACTCTTCAACATATATATCAACGAATTAGCAAAAACGTTAGAACAGTCTACAGCTCCAGGCATCCCCTTGGCAAACACAGAAATCAAATGCTTACTTTACGCAGATGACCTGCTGCTGTCCCCAACCAAGGAAGGACTACAGCAGCAACTTGATCTCCTACACAAATTCTCCCAGACATGGGCCCTGACAGTGAACCTAACTAAGACTACAATCATGATATTTCAAAAAAGGCCCAGCCGCCAAAACCACCAATTTTTCCTAAATACAATCCCACTAGAACAAACACAAAACTATACCTACCTTGGCCTAAACATCAGCAGCACAGGGAACTACAACCAAGCTGTAAAGGACCTGAGAGACAAGGCAAGAAGGGCATTCTATGCCATCAAAAGAAACATAAAAATAGACATCCCAATTAAAACCTGGCTTAAAATACTGGACTCTGTGATAGAACCAATTTCCCTCTATGGTTGCGAGATCTGGGGACCATTAGCAAACCATGATCTTGAAAAATGGGATAAACACCAAACCGAGACCCTACACACAGAACTCTGCAAATTAGAATTAGGACGATACCCACTCATAATCAAAATAAAAAAGAGAGCACTTAAGTTCTACAACCACCTAAAAGAAAGTGACCTAGATGCACTCCATAACAAGGCACACACAGTGAAACTCTAGAGAGATGCCCCCTCAGCCATCTGGCCCTGGAACTCCGAACACAAACTGAGCCACGAGATAGAAAACCCATTGGACTAAACCAATAAGAACACAGAACCTAGAACACATTTAGCTGACAGCAGTCTTCAAAGCAAACACTAGATGATGCTAAATACTGTACACTTTTCCTTCAAATGGCATGACACCTCGTGACATCACGCCTTGTGACATGCCACACCACCATATATGGCCGTCAGTCGATCACGCCTCGTGTCACGCTTATATGGCTGTCTCCATACAGTATATGAAGATCACGACACTGACCTCATCAAACCCTGGATAGCCATACATGGAGAAGACTGGATCATCACCTAGATCTGTATACTGTATATAGCCAGCAACTCTACATCTGACCTCAAACCCTTATATCTCCATATATGGAGCTGATTCTGACATTCCATATGTTGATCCTTCCCCATCCATCCTTCCTCTTCGATGTCTCCCTTTTTACTGATACCTGTCCATTCAAACTCTAGACGGACCCGCCCCAAAGTTATTAGTGCAGCCGCACCCGGCAGCCGGAAAAAATTAGAGTTCTCAACAGGCCCGAAAATGAAGGCCCGGCCCTACATTGGCCCTCATCAAACGTGTACACTCAAGACACTGCCCCCGCTGCCAGTATACAGAATTCATTCCATATGTTGATCTGACCCCCGATGCCAAAGTGCATGTCTGCCATCACCCAGGCGGATGCGTGCCGCGGCGTGCTACTGGTGTTATTGTCTCCACCAGCCGAAGGCATGGGGGAGAGTATGTTTTGCACTCCGTCCGTGTGTCCGTCCGTCCGTCCGTCCGTGTGTCCGTCCGTGAGCAGCTAATCTCGGCCACCGTTAACCCGGTCGATGCCAAATTTTGCAAACACACTCCCTGGATGCCAACCATGAACCTCTGCCCCAAACTTTCCAGAACGGCCTGTTATAGCGCCACCAGGAGGCCGCTTTGTGCAAAACAAGTTTTTGCACAGCACACCTACAGATTGTGTCCAAACATCACGCAAATTGGTACACAGTCTCTCTAGAGCCATTCAACCAAACCGGTCTTTCAGATTTCTCAGACTCCATCCTGATTGGTTAAGATTGGCTTCCAAAATTCATAGGAGTGCTCAGTTTCAAACAAAATGCTGCAAATCATGAACACATCGCGTGATTTCCGTGAAATTGTGCACCCACATTCCCACTAGGCCGAGGACGAAATGCCACATGAACAATTTCAACTCAGCCTCAAGGTGGCGCTATAACTGGCCCAAAAGTGTTTTTACCTCTAACTGCACGGATCTGTGGATAACTTTGTATGCCAACTCCCTAGAGGCCAAGGAAAAACCTTTGCCTGGAATTTTTCACATCTGCTCTTTATAGCGCCACCAGGAGGCCCACATATGTCAAACACATTTTCTATTATTACTCCTTCAGATTTTATCCAAATTTCACGCAAATCGGTACACATGATCTCCATAGTCATGTGATCAAGACAGGTTTGTTTGATTTCTCATATTCCATCCTGATTGGCCACGATTGGCTCCTACAGTTTAGTAGCAAATGGCCACAACTCCTCAACGCAGCGTCCGATTGCGATGAAACTGTGCATGCATATTCCCACTAGGCTGAGAAAGAATCCTGGTGGAGACCTGTGCCGATTGGCACTTTATCTAGTTTAGACTTTGTTTTCATCTAAATACCTCTCATATATAAATTTGGTGAAAATAGCCGATCTACAAGCTCATGCATGTGTCGCATTGGAGTGTTTTTCAGTAAAAGTTGAAATGTAAATTAGTGTATAGTTTCTTGAACCTGTAAATTAGTCGAGAGGTAAAAGACACTGGTATGGCACTCCTGGTTCACTGGGACGGTGGGAAGTAACTAACTACATTTACATTTACTTAAGTACTGTAACTTAAGTGCAGTAGCCTGGAATCTTTTACTTTGAAATGTTTTGTAGTTTCTGAGTTATTTAACGGGTTATTTATATGCCCAAAGCATTCTCAATGGCAGACATTGGCACGTCAAAAAAGCACTTTCACCTAGAAACTCCATTCACACTTTTTATTATTCAGCTGTGGAGACACATGCTGGAACTTTTTACTTTGAAATGTTTTGTAGTTTCTGAGTTATTTAACTTACACGACCAATGCATTCTCTATGGCAATAGCACAAACTTTGGCATGCTACTAGTCCTACATACTTAAACCTACCAACCCCATTCTAGCCTACTTAGGTTCATCTTACGGTGGACATGTTTGCCTGAAAAGGAATCTTTGAAAGGTGTTTATATAAATATAGTGCTTTCAAATTTGAGACTTTTATAATGGGGCTCAATGGCAGATTTTGGCACGTCAAAAAATCACTTTCACCTAGAAACAACAGGCGGATGCGTGCCGCAGGGCGTGCTACTGGTGTTATTTAGACTTTGTTTTCATCTAAATACCTCTCATATATAAATTTGGTGAAAATAGCCGATCTACAAGCTCATGCATGTGTCGCATTGGAGTGTTTTTCAGTAAAAGTTGAAATGTAAATTAGTGTATAGTTTCTTGAACCTGTAAATTAGTCGAGAGGTAAAAGACACTGGTATGGCACTCCTGGTTCACTGGGACGGGGTTCAATTCCCTGAAGTGTCCTACCGATTGCATTTACAGGTTGAAATTGTATATATGGCGCTCGGGTGGCGTAGTGGTAAACTGGATTCTGCTAGTCAAGCTGGTTGGCTAAATGGCTGGCTGGAGTTTCCACCAAAGCCAAGCTGGGCTTTGCTGGCAAAAGAATACAAAACACTAGAAGACAACTTCTACCCATCAAAGATGTGTATAATACTCAAACTCTCAGCACTGGGTTTCCATGTTCAAGTCCCAGACCTACTACAGTTGTATGTAGATTTTTGTTCCGATGTCAACAGTAAATGCCATCTGTCATGCTTGTCTTATTGTGCAACTTCTTCTGTGTTGCGTTCTCTCTCTCTGTCAGTTATCTGACTGTTATGTGCCAGAAAGAAAAGTCCTTTAAGATAGTCTTCAAAGATAAGGCTCATGCTTTTATGCCTTTTCTTTGAAAAGTTCAGTTTTACGAGAAAACAAACTGTCTTTAACATGCAGTTAAAACAAAGTTGTGCAACTTTGAAGCTTCAGTAACAATCCTATAGACCAGTGGTGGGAAGTAACTAACTACATTTACTTAAGTACTGTAACTTAAATACAGTAGCCTGGAATCTTTTACTTTGAAATGTTTTGTAGTTTCTGAGTTATTTAACAGGTTATTTATATGCCCAAAGCATTCTCAATGGCAGACATTGGCACGTCAAAAAAGCATTTTCACCTAGAAACTCCATTCACACTTTTTATTATTCAGCTTACTGTGGAGACACATGCTGGAACTTTTTACTTTGAAATGTTTTGTAGTTTCTGAGTTATTTAACTTAAACGCCCAATGAATTCTCTATGGCAATAGCACAAACTTTGGCATGCTACTTGTCCTACATACTTAAACCTACCAAGCCCATTCTAGCCTACTTAGGTTCATCTTACGGTGGACATGTTTGCCTGAAAAGGAATCTTTGAAAGGTGTCATAGTTTTAGAAATATAGTGCTTTCAAATTTGAGACTTTTAACATGGGGCTCAATGGCAGATTTTGGCACGTCAGAAAATCACTTTCACCTAGAAACTCCATTCACACTTTTTATTATTCAGCTTACTGTGGAGACACATGCTGGAACGTTTTACTTTGATTTTTTTTGTAGTTTCTGAGTTATTTAACTTAAACGCCCAATGAATTCTCTATGGCAATAGCACAAACTTTGGCATGCTACTAGTCCTACATACTTAAACCTACCAACCCCATTCTAGCCTACTTAGGTTCATCTTACGGTGGACATGTTTGCCTGAAAAGGAATCTTTGAAATGTTTCATAGTTTTAGAAATATAGTGCTTTCAAATTTGAGACATTTAACATGGGGCTCAATGGCAGCTCTATAGGCACGTCAAAAGTCACTTTCACCTAGAAACTCCATTCACACTTTTTATTATTCAGCTTACTGTGGAGACACATGCTGGAACTTTTTTTTATTTTTATGTTTTGTAGTTTATGAGTTATTTAACTTAAACGCCCAATGCATTCTCTATGGCAATAGCACAAACTTCGGCATGCTACTATTCCTACATACTTACACCTAGCAACCCCATTCTAGCCTACTTAGGTTCATCTTACGGTGGACATGTTTGCCTGAAAAGGAATCTTTGAAATGTTTCATAGTTTTAGAAATATAGTGCTTTCAAATTTGAGACATTTAACATGGGGCTCAATGGCAGCTCTATAGGCACGTCAAAAGTCACTTTCACCTAGAAACTCCATTCACACTTTTTATTATTCAGCTTACTGTGGAGACACATGCTGGAACTTTTTTTTATTTTTATGTTTTGTAGTTTATGAGTTATTTAACTTAAACGCCCAATGCATTCTCTATGGCAATAGCACAAACTTCGGCATGCTACTATTCCTACATACTTACACCTAGCAACCCCATTCTAGCCTACTTAGGTTCATCTTACGGTGGACATGTTTGCCTGAAAAGGAATCTTTGAAATGTTTCATAGTTTTAGAAATATAGTGCTTTCAAATTTACAATGGGGCTCAATGGCAAAAATGATGAAAAACGGCGTGCTATAGTATGCCGTACGATATGGGCTATAGCCCATGGTCAAAAATGATGAAAAATGAGGATTAAAAAAAATTCAAAAATTCAAAAAACAATGGGCTATAACCCATCGTTTTTTTCATTTTTTCATTTTTTTCAAATCCTCAAAAATTATGAAAAACGGCGTGCTATAGTATGCCGTACGATATGGGCTATAGCCCATGGTCAAAAATGATGAAAAATGAGGATTAAATTTTTTTCAAAAATTCAAAAAACAATGGGCTATAACCCATCGTTTTTTTCATTTTTTCATTTTTTTCAAATCCTCAAAAATGATGAAAAACGGCGTGCTATAGTATGCCGTACGATATGGGCTATAGCCCATGGTCAAAAATGATGAAAAATGAGGATTAAAAAAAAAAAAAAAAAAAAACGATGGGCTATAACCCATCGTTTTTTTTAATTTTTTAATTTTTTTTAAATCCTCAAAAATGATGAAAAACGGCGTGCTATAGTATGCCGTACGATATGGGCTATATCCCATGGTCCAAAATGATGAAAAACAAGGATTAAAAAAAAATCTAAAATTAAAAAAACGATGGGCTATAACCCATCGTTTTTTGTTTTTTTTCAAATCCTCAAAAATGATGAAAAACGGCGTGCTATAGTATGCCGTACGATATGGGCTATAGCCCATGGTCCAAAATGATGAAAAACGAGGATTAAAAAAAAAATCTAAAATTAAAAAAACGATGGGCTATAACCCATCGTTTTTTTCATTTTTTCATTTTTTTCAAATCCTCAAAAATGATGAAAAACGGCGTGCTATAGTATGCCGTACGATATGGGCTATAGCCCATGGTCCAAAATGATGAAAAACAAGGATTAAAAAAAAAATCTAAAATTAAAAAAACGATGGGCTATAACCCATCGTTTTTTGTTTTTTTTCAAATCCTCAAAAATGATGAAAAACGGCGTGCTATAGTATGCCGTACGATATGGGCTATAGCCCATGGTCCAAAATGATGAAAAACGAGGATTAAAAAAAAAATCTAAAATTAAAAGAACGATGGGCTATAACCCATCGTTTTTTTCATTTTTTCATTTTTTTCAAATCCTCAAAAATGATGAAAAACGGCGTGCTACAGACAGTATAGTATGCCGTACGATATGGGCTATAGCCCATATCCTCGCGGTGTATAGCGGTGTATGAGAATGGGTGTTGCGGAGGATGAGAGCATTCCTCTCATCCTCCGCAACACAATGCATTCTCTATGGCAATAGCACAAAATTTGGCATGCTACTAGTCCCACATACTTACACCTAGCAACCCCATTCTAGCCTACTTAGGTTCATCTTATGGTGGACATGTTTGCCTGAAAAGGAATCTTTGAAATGTTTCATAGTTTTAGAAATAGAGTGCTTTCAAATTTGAGACATTTAACATGGGGCTCAATGGCAGCTCTATAGGCACGTCAAAAGTCACTTTCACCTAGAAACTCCATTCACACTTTTTATTATTCAGCTTACTGTGGAGACACATGCTGGAACTTTTTTTTATTTTTATGTTTTGTAGTTTATGAGTTATTTAACTTAAACGCCCAATGCATTCTCTATGGCAATAGCACAAACTTCGGCATGCTACTATTCCTACATACTTACACCTAGCAACCCCATTCTAGCCTACTTAGGTTCATCTTACGTTGGACATGTTTGCCTGAAAAGGAATCTTTGAAATGTTTCATAGTTTTAGAAATATAGTGCTTTCAAATTTGAGACATTTAACATGGGGCTCAATGGCAGCTCTATAGGCACGTCAAAAGTCACTTTCACCTAGAAACTCCATTCACACTTTTTATTATTCAGCTTACTGTGGAGACACATGCTGGAACTTTTTTTTATTTTTATGTTTTGTAGTTTATGAGTTATTTAACTTAAACGCCCAATGCATTCTCTATGGCAATAGCACAAACTTCGGCATGCTACTATTCCTACATACTTACACCTAGCAACCCCATTCTAGCCTACTTAGGTTCATCTTACGGTGGACATGTTTGCCTGAAAAGGAATCTTTGAAATGTTTCATAGTTTTAGAAATATAGTGCTTTCAAATTTGAGACATTTAACATGGGGCTCAATGGCAGCTCTATAGGCACGTCAAAAGTCACTTTCACCTAGAAACTCCATTCACACTTTTTATTATTCAGCTTACTGTGGAGACACATGCTGGAACTTTTTTTTATTTTTATGTTTTGTAGTTTATGAGTTATTTAACTTAAACGCCCAATGCATTCTCTATGGCAATAGCACAAACTTCGGCATGCTACTATTCCTACATACTTACACCTAGCAACCCCATTCTAGCCTACTTAGGTTTATCTTACGTTGGACATGTTTGCCTGAAAAGGAATCTTTGAAATGTTTCATAGTTTTAGAAATATAGTGCTTTCAAATTTGAGACATTTAACATGGGGCTCAATGGCAGCTCTATAGGCACGTCAAAAGTCACTTTCACCTAGAAACTCCATTCACACTTTTTATTATTCAGCTTACTGTGGAGACACATGCTGGAACTTTTTTTTATTTTTATGTTTTGTAGTTTATGAGTTATTTAACTTAAACGCCCAATGCATTCTCTATGGCAATAGCACAAACTTCGGCATGCTACTATTCCTACATACTTACACCTAGCAACCCCATTCTAGCCTACTTAGGTTCATCTTACGTTGGACATGTTTGCCTGAAAAGGAATCTTTGAAATGTTTCATAGTTTTAGAAATATAGTGCTTTCAAATTTGAGACATTTAACATGGGGCTCAATGGCAGCTCTATAGGCACGTCAAAAGTCACTTTCACCTAGAAACTCCATTCACACTTTTTATTATTCAGCTTACTGTGGAGACACATGCTGGAACTTTTTTTTATTTTTATGTTTTGTAGTTTATGAGTTATTTAACTTAAACGCCCAATGCATTCTCTATGGCAATAGCACAAACTTCGGCATGCTACTATTCCTACATACTTACACCTAGCAACCCCATTCTAGCCTACTTAGGTTCATCTTACGGTGGACATGTTTGCCTGAAAAGGAATCTTTGAAATGTTTCATAGTTTTAGAAATATAGTGCTTTCAAATTTGAGACATTTAACATGGGGCTCAATGGCAGCTCTATAGGCACGTCAAAAGTCACTTTCACCTAGAAACTCCATTCACACTTTTTATTATTCAGCTTACTGTGGAGACACATGCTGGAACTTTTTTTTATCTTTATGTTTTGTAGTTTATGAGTTATTTAACTTAAACGCCCAATGCATTCTCTATGGCAATAGCACAAACTTCGGCATGCTACTATTCCTACATACTTACACCTAGCAACCCCATTCTAGCCTACTTAGGTTCATCTTACGTTGGACATGTTTGCCTGAAAAGGAATCTTTGAAATGTTTCATAGTTTTAGAAATATAGTGCTTTCAAATTTGAGACATTTAACATGGGGCTCAATGGCAGCTCTATAGGCACGTCAAAAGTCACTTTCACCTAGAAACTCCATTCACACTTTTTATTATTCAGCTTACTGTGGAGACACATGCTGGAACTTTTTTTTATTTTTATGTTTTGTAGTTTATGAGTTATTTAACTTAAACGCCCAATGCATTCTCTATGGCAATAGCACAAACTTCGGCATGCTACTATTCCTACATACTTACACCTAGCAACCCCATTCTAGCCTACTTAGGTTCATCTTACGGTGGACATGTTTGCCTGAAAATGAATCTTTGAAATGTTTCATAGTTTTAGAAATATAGTGCTTTCAAATTTGAGACATTTAACATGGGGCTCAATGGCAGCTCTATAGGCACGTCAAAAGTCACTTTCACCTAGAAACTCCATTCACACTTTTTATTATTCAGCTTACTGTGGAGACACATGCTGGAACTTCTTTTTATTTTTATGTTTTGTAGTTTATGAGTTATTTAACTTAAACGCCCAATGCATTCTCTATGGCAATAGCACAAACTTCGGCATGCTACTATTCCTACATACTTACACCTAGCAACCCCATTCTAGCCTACTTAGGTTCATCTTATGGTGGACATGTTTGCCTGAAAAGGAATCTTTGAAATGTTTCATAGTTTTAGAAATATAGTGCTTTCAAATTTGAGACATTTAACATGGGGCTCAATGGCAGCTCTATAGGCACGTCAAAAGTCACTTTCACCTAGAAACTCCATTCACACTTTTTATTATTCAGCTTACTGTGGAGACACATGCTGGAACTTTTTTTTATTTTTATGTTTTGTAGTTTATGAGTTATTTAACTTAAACGCCCAATGCATTCTCTATGGCAATAGCACAAACTTCGGCATGCTACTATTCCTACATACTTACACCTAGCAACCCCATTCTAGCCTACTTAGGTTCATCTTACGGTGGACATGTTTGCCTGAAAAGGAATCTTTGAAATGTTTCATAGTTTTAGAAATATAGTGCTTTCAAATTTGAGACATTTAACATGGGGCTCAATGGCAGCTCTATAGGCACGTCAAAAGTCACTTTCACCTAGAAACTACATTCACACTTTTTATTATTCAGCTTACTGTGGAGACACATGCTGGAACTTTTTTTTATTTTTATGTTTTGTAGTTTATGAGTTATTTAACTTAAACGCCCAATGCATTCTCTATGGCAATAGCACAAACTTCGGCATGCTACTATTCCTACATACTTACACCTAGCAACCCCATTCTAGCCTACTTAGGTTCATCTTACGTTGGACATGTTTGCCTGAAAAGGAATCTTTGAAATGTTTCATAGTTTTAGAAATATAGTGCTTTCAAATTTGAGACATTTAACATGGGGCTCAATGGCAGCTCTATAGGCACGTCAAAAGTCACTTTCACCTAGAAACTCCATTCACACTTTTTATTATTCAGCTTACTGTGGAGACACATGCTGGAACTTTTTTTTATTTTTATGTTTTGTAGTTTATGAGTTATTTAACTTAAACGCCCAATGCATTCTCTATGGCAATAGCACAAACTTCGGCATGCTACTATTCCTACATACTTACACCTAGCAACCCCATTCTAGCCTACTTAGGTTCATCTTACGGTGGACATGTTTGCCTGAAAAGGAATTTTTGAAATGTTTCATAGTTTTAGAAATATAGTGCTTTCAAATTTACAATGGGGCTCAATGGCAAAAATGATGAAAAACGGCGTGCTATAGTATGCCGTACGATATGGGCTATAGCCCATGGTCAAAAATGATGAAAGATGAGGATTAAAAAAAATTCAAAAATTCAAAAAACAATGGGCTATAACCCATCGTTGTTTAAATTTTTTTTTTTTTTTTCAAATCCTCAAAAATGATGAATAACGGCGTGCTATAGTATGCCGTACGATTTGGGCTATAGCCCATGGTCAAAAATGTTGAAAAATTAGGATTAAAAAAAAAACTAAAAAAAAAACAACAATGGGCTATAACCCATCGTTTTTTTCATTTTTTCATTTTTTTCAAATCCTCAAAAATGATGAAAAACGGCGTGCTATAGTATGCCGTACGATATGGGCTATAGCCCATGGTCCAAAATGATGAAAAACGAGGATTAAAAAAAAAATCAAAAATTAAAAAAACGATGGGCTATAACCCATCGTTTTTTTCATTTTTTCATTTTTTTCAAATCCTCAAAGATTATGAAAAACGGCGTGCTATAGTATGCCGTACGATATGGGCTATAGCCCATGGTCAAAAATGATGAAAAATGAGGATTACATTTTTTTCAAAAATTCAAAAAACAATGGGCTATAACCCATCGTTTTTTTAATTTTTTAATTTTTTTCAAATCCTCAAAAATGATGAAAAACGGCGTGCTATAGTATGCCGTATGATATGGGCTATAGCCCATGGTCCAAAATGATGAAAAACGAGGATTAAAAAAAAAATCAAAAATTAAAAAAACGATGGGCTATAACCCATCGTTTTTTTCATTTTTTTCATTTTTTTAAAATCCTCAAAAATTATGAAAAACGGCGTGCTATAGTATGCCGTACGATATGGGCTATAGCCCATGGTCAAAAATGAGGATTATCAAAAAACAATGGGCTATAACCCATCGTTTTTTTCATTTTTTCATTTTTTTCAAATCCTCAAAAATTATGAAAAACGGCGTGCTACAGTATAGTATGCCGTACGATATGGGCTATAGCCCATATCCTCGCGGTGTATAGCGGTGTATGAGAATGGGTGTTGCGGAGGATGAGAGCATTCCTCTCATCCTCCGCAACACAATGCATTCTCTATGGCAATAGCACAAACTTTGGCATGCTACTAGTCCTACATACTTACACCTAGCAACCCCATTCTAGCCTACTTAGGTTCATCTTATGGTGGACATGTTTGCCTGAAAAGGAATCTTTGAAATGTTTCATAGTTTTAGAAATATAGTGCTTTCAAATTTGAGACATTTAACATGGGGCTCAATGGCAGCTCTATAGGCACGTCAAAAGTCACTTTCACCTAGAAACTACATTCACACTTTTTATTATTCAGCTTACTGTGGAGACACATGCTGGAACTTTTTTTTATTTTTATGTTTTGTAGTTTATGAGTTATTTAACTTAAACGCCCAATGCATTCTCTATGGCAATAGCACAAACTTCGGCATGCTACTATTCCTACATACTTACACCTAGCAACCCCATTCTAGCCTACTTAGGTTCATCTTACGTTGGACATGTTTGCCTGAAAAGGAATCTTTGAAATGTTTCATAGTTTTAGAAATATAGTGCTTTCAAATTTGAGACATTTAACATGGGGCTCAATGGCAGCTCTATAGGCACGTCAAAAGTCACTTTCACCTAGAAACTCCATTCACACTTTTTATTATTCAGCTTACTGTGGAGACACATGCTGGAACTTTTTTTTATTTTTATGTTTTGTAGTTTATGAGTTATTTAACTTAAACGCCCAATGCATTCTCTATGGCAATAGCACAAACTTCGGCATGCTACTATTCCTACATACTTACACCTAGCAACCCCATTCTAGCCTACTTAGGTTCATCTTACGGTGGACATGTTTGCCTGAAAAGGAATTTTTGAAATGTTTCATAGTTTTAGAAATATAGTGCTTTCAAATTTACAATGGGGCTCAATGGCAAAAATGATGAAAAACGGCGTGCTATAGTATGCCGTACGATATGGGCTATAGCCCATGGTCAAAAATGATGAAAGATGAGGATTAAAAAAAATTCAAAAATTCAAAAAACAATGGGCTATAACCCATCGTTTTTTTTTTTTTTTTTTTTTTTTCAAATCCTCAAAAATGATGAATAACGGCGTGCTATAGTATGCCGTACGATTTGGGCTATAGCCCATGGTCAAAAATGATGAAAAATTAGGATTAAAAAAAAAAAAAAAAAAAAAAAACAATGGGCTATAACCCATCGTTTTTTTCATTTTTTCATTTTTTTCAAATCCTCAAAAATGATGAAAAACGGCGTGCTATAGTATGCCGTACGATATGGGCTATAGCCCATGGTCCAAAATGATGAAAAACGAGGATTTAAAAAAAAATCAAAAATTAAAAAAACGATGGGCTATAACCCATCGTTTTTTTCATTTTTTCATTTTTTTTCAAATCCTCAAAGATTATGAAAAACGGCGTGCTATAGTATGCCGTACGATATGGGCTATAGCCCATGGTCAAAAATGATGAAAAATGAGGATTACATTTTTTTCAAAAATTCAAAAAACAATGGGCTATAACCCATCGGTTTTTTAATTTTTTAATTTTTTTCAAATCCTCAAAAAAGATGAAAAACGGCGTGCTATAGTATGCCGTACGATATGGGCTATAGCCCATGGTCCAAAATGATGAAAAACGAGGATTAAAAAAAAAAAAAAAAAATTAAAAAACGATGGGCTATAACCCATCGTTTTTTTCATTTTTTCATTTTTTTCAAATCCTCAAAAATTATGAAAAACGGCGTGCTATAGTATGCCGTACGATATGGGCTATAGCCCATGGTCAAAAATGAGGATTATCAAAAAACAATGGGCTATAACCCATCGTTTTTTTCATTTTTTCATTTTTTTCAAATCCTCAAAAATGATGAAAAACGGCGTGCTACAGTATAGTATGCCGTACGATATGGGCTATAGCCCATATCCTCGCGGTGTATAGCGGTGTATGAGAATGGGTGTTGCGGAGGATGAGAGCATTCCTCTCATCCTCCGCAACACAATGCATTCTCTATGGCAATAGCACAAACTTTGGCATGCTACTAGTCCTACATACTTACACCTAGCAACCCCATTCTAGCCTACTTAGGTTCATCTTATGGTGGACATGTTTGCCTGAATAGGAATCTTTGAAATGTTTCATAGTTTTAGAAATATAGTGCTTTCAAATTTGAGACATTTAACATGGGGCTCAATGGCAGCTCTATAGGCACGTCAAAAGTCACTTTCACCTAGAAACTCCATTCACACTTTTTATTATTCAGCTTACTGTGGAGACACATGCTGGAACTTTTTTTTATTTTTATGTTTTGTAGTTTATGAGTTATTTAACTTAAACGCCCAATGCATTCTCTATGGCAATAGCACAAACTTCGGCATGCTACTATTCCTACATACTTACACCTAGCAACCCCATTCTAGCCTACTTAGGTTCATCTTATGGTGGACATGTTTGCCTGAAAAGGAATCTTTGAAATGTTTCATAGTTTTAGAAATATAGTGCTTTCAAATTTGAGACATTTAACATGGGGCTCAATGGCAGCTCTATAGGCACGTCAAAAGTCACTTTCACCTAGAAACTCCATTCACACTTTTTATTATTCAGCTTACTGTGGTGACACATGCTGGAACTTTTTTTTATTTTTATGTTTTGTAGTTTATGAGTTATTTAACTTAAACGCCCAATGCATTCTCTATGGCAATAGCACAAACTTCGGCATGCTACTATTCCTACATACTTACACCTAGCAACCCCATTCTAAACTACTTAGGTTCATCTTACGGTGGACATGTTTGCCTGAAAAGGAATTTTTGAAATGTTTCATAGTTTTAGAAATATAGTGCTTTCAAATTTACAATGGGGCTCAATGGCAAAAATGATGAAAAACGGCGTGCTATAGTATGCCGTACGATATGGGCTATAGCCCATGGTCAAAAATGATGAAAGATGAGGATTAAAAAAAATTCAAAAATTCAAAAAACAATGGGCTATAACCCATCGTTGTTTTAATTTTTTTTTTTTTTTTCAAATCCTCAAAAATGATGAATAACGGCGTGCTATAGTATGCCGTACGATTTGGGCTATAGCCCATGGTCAAAAATGATGAAAAATTAGGATTAAAAAAAAAACTAAAAAAAACAAAACAATGGGCTATAACCCATCGTTTTTTTCATTTTTTCATTTTTTTCAAATCCTCAAAAATGATGAAAAACGGCGTGCTATAGTATGCCGTACGATATGGGCTATAGCCCATGGTCCAAAATGATGAAAAACGAGGATTAAAAAAAAAATCAAAAATTAAAAAAACGATGGGCTATAACCCATCGTTTTTTTCATTTTTTATTTTTTTCAAATCCTCAAAGATTATGAAAAACGGCGTGCTATAGTATGCCGTACGATATGGGCTATAGCCCATGGTCAAAAATGATGAAAAATGAGGATTACATTTTTTTCAAAAATTCAAAAAACAATGGGCTATAACCCATCGTTTTTTTAATTTTTTAATTTTTTTCAAATCCTCAAAAATGATGAAAAACGGCGTGCTATAGTATGCCGTATGATATGGGCTATAGCCCATGGTCCAAAATGATGAAAAACGAGAATTTAAAAAAAAAATCAAAAATTAAAAAAACGATGGGCTATAACCCATCGTTTTTTTCATTTTTTTCATTTTTTTAAAATCCTCAAAAATTATGAAAAACGGCGTGCTATAGTATGCCGTACGATATGGGCTATAGCCCATGGTCAAAAATGAGGATTATCAAAAAACAATGGGCTATAACCCATCGTTTTTTTCATTTTTTCATTTTTTTCAAATCCTCAAAAATGATGAAAAACGGCGTGCTACAGTATAGTATGCCGTACGATATGGGCTATAGCCCATATCCTCGCGGTGTATAGCGGTGTATGAGAATGGGTGTTGCGGAGGATGAGAGCATTCCTCTCATCCTCCGCAACACAATGCATTCTCTATGGCAATAGCACAAACTTCGGCATGCTACTAGTCCTACATACTTACACCTAGCAACCCCATTCTAGCCTACTTAGGTTCATCTTATGGTGGACATGTTTGCCTGAAAAGGAATCTTTGAAATGTTTCATAGTTTTAGAAATATAGTGCTTTCAAATTTGAGACATTTAACATGGGGCTCAATGGCAGCTCTATAGGCACGTCAAAAGTCACTTTCACCTAGAAACTCCATTCACACTTTTTATTATTCAGCTTACTGTGGTGACACATGCTGGAACTTTTTTTTATTTTTATGTTTTGTAGTTTATGAGTTATTTAACTTAAACGCCCAATGCATTCTCTATGGCAATAGCACAAACTTCGGCATGCTACTATTCCTACATACTTACACCTAGCAACCCCATTCTAAACTACTTAGGTTCATCTTACGGTGGACATGTTTGCCTGAAAAGGAATTTTTGAAATGTTTCATAGTTTTAGAAATATAGTGCTTTCAAATTTACAATGGGGCTCAATGGCAAAAATGATGAAAAACGGCGTGCTATAGTATGCCGTACGATATGGGCTATAGCCCATGGTCAAAAATGATGAAAGATGAGGATTAAAAAAAATTCAAAAATTCAAAAAACAATGGGCTATAACCCATCGTTTTTTTAATTTTTTAATTTTTTTCAAATCCTCAAAAATGATGAAAAACGGCGTGCTATAGTATGCCGTATGATATGGGCTATAGCCCATGGTCCAAAATGATGAAAAACGAGAATTTAAAAAAAAAATCAAAAATTAAAAAAACGATGGGCTATAACCCATCGTTTTTTTCATTTTTTTCATTTTTTTAAAATCCTCAAAAATTATGAAAAACGGCGTGCTATAGTATGCCGTACGATATGGGCTATAGCCCATGGTCAAAAATGAGGATTATCAAAAAACAATGGGCTATAACCCATCGTTTTTTTCATTTTTTCATTTTTTTCAAATCCTCAAAAATGATGAAAAACGGCGTGCTACAGTATAGTATGCCGTACGATATGGGCTATAGCCCATATCCTCGCGGTGTATAGCGGTGTATGAGAATGGGTGTTGCGGAGGATGAGAGCATTCCTCTCATCCTCCGCAACACAATGCATTCTCTATGGCAATAGCACAAACTTTGGCATGCTACTAGTCCTACATACTTACACCTAGCAACCCCATTCTAGCCTACTTAGGTTCATCTTATGGTGGACATGTTTGCCTGAAAAGGAATCTTTGAAATGTTTCATAGTTTTAGAAATATAGTGCTTTCAAATTTGAGACATTTAACATGGGGCTCAATGGCAGCTCTATAGGCACGTCAAAAGTCACTTTCACCTAGAAACTACATTCACACTTTTTATTATTCAGCTTACTGTGGAGACACATGCTGGAACTTTTTTTTATTTTTATGTTTTGTAGTTTATGAGTTATTTAACTTAAACGCCCAATGCATTCTCTATGGCAATAGCACAAACTTCGGCATGCTACTATTCCTACATACTTACACCTAGCAACCCCATTCTAGCCTACTTAGGTTCATCTTACGTTGGACATGTTTGCCTGAAAAGGAATCTTTGAAATGTTTCATAGTTTTAGAAATATAGTGCTTTCAAATTTGAGACATTTAACATGGGGCTCAATGGCAGCTCTATAGGCACGTCAAAAGTCACTTTCACCTAGAAACTCCATTCACACTTTTTATTATTCAGCTTACTGTGGAGACACATGCTGGAACTTTTTTTTATTTTTATGTTTTGTAGTTTATGAGTTATTTAACTTAAACGCCCAATGCATTCTCTATGGCAATAGCACAAACTTCGGCATGCTACTATTCCTACATACTTACACCTAGCAACCCCATTCTAGCCTACTTAGGTTCATCTTATGGTGGACATGTTTGCCTGAAAAGGAATCTTTGAAATGTTTCATAGTTTTAGAAATATAGTGCTTTCAAATTTGAGACATTTAACATGGGGCTCAATGGCAGCTCTATAGGCACGTCAAAAGTCACTTTCACCTAGAAACTCCATTCACACTTTTTATTATTCAGCTTACTGTGGTGACACATGCTGGAACTTTTTTTTATTTTTATGTTTTGTAGTTTATGAGTTATTTAACTTAAACGCCCAATGCATTCTCTATGGCAATAGCACAAACTTCGGCATGCTACTATTCCTACATACTTACACCTAGCAACCCCATTCTAGCCTACTTAGGTTCATCTTACGGTGGACATGTTTGCCTGAAAAGGAATTTTTGAAATGTTTCATAGTTTTAGAAATATAGTGCTTTCAAATTTACAATGGGGCTCAATGGCAAAAATGATGAAAAACGGCGTGCTATAGTATGCCGTACGATATGGGCTATAGCCCATGGTCAAAAATGATGAAAGATGAGGATTAAAAAAAATTCAAAAATTCAAAAAACAATGGGCTATAACCCATCGTTTTTTTTTTTTTTTTTTTTTTTTCAAATCCTCAAAAATGATGAATAACGGCGTGCTATAGTATGCCGTACGATTTGGGCTATAGCCCATGGTCAAAAATGATGAAAAATTAGGATTAAAAAAAAAAAAAAAAAAAAAAAACAATGGGCTATAACCCATCGTTTTTTTCATTTTTTCATTTTTTTCAAATCCTCAAAAATGATGAAAAACGGCGTGCTATAGTATGCCGTACGATATGGGCTATAGCCCATGGTCCAAAATGATGAAAAACGAGGATTAAAAAAAAAATCAAAAATTAAAAAAACGATGGGCTATAACCCATCGTTTTTTTCATTTTTTCATTTTTTTTCAAATCCTCAAAGATTATGAAAAACGGCGTGCTATAGTATGCCGTACGATATGGGCTATAGCCCATGGTCAAAAATGATGAAAAATGAGGATTACATTTTTTTCAAAAATTCAAAAAACAATGGGCTATAACCCATCGGTTTTTTAATTTTTTAATTTTTTTCAAATCCTCAAAAATGATGAAAAACGGCGTGCTATAGTATGCCGTACGATATGGGCTATAGCCCATGGTCCAAAATGATGAAAAACGAGGATTAAAAAAAAAAAAAAAAATTAAAAAAACGATGGGCTATAACCCATCGTTTTTTTCATTTTTTCATTTTTTTCAAATCCTCAAAAATTATGAAAAACGGCGTGCTATAGTATGCCGTACGATATGGGCTATAGCCCATGGTCAAAAATGAGGATTATCAAAAAACAATGGGCTATAACCCATCGTTTTTTTCATTTTTTCATTTTTTTCAAATCCTCAAAAATGATGAAAAACGGCGTGCTACAGTATAGTATGCCGTACGATATGGGCTATAGCCCATATCCTCGCGGTGTATAGCGGTGTATGAGAATGGGTGTTGCGGAGGATGAGAGCATTCCTCTCATCCTCCGCAACACAATGCATTCTCTATGGCAATAGCACAAACTTCGGCATGCTACTAGTCCTACATACTTACACCTAGCAACCCCATTCTAGCCTACTTAGGTTCATCTTATGGTGGACATGTTTGCCTGAAAAGGAATCTTTGAAATGTTTCATAGTTTTAGAAATATAGTGCTTTCAAATTTGAGACATTTAACATGGGGCTCAATGGCAGCTCTATAGGCACGTCAAAAGTCACTTTCACCTAGAAACTCCATTCACACTTTTTATTATTCAGCTTACTGTGGTGACACATGCTGGAACTTTTTTTTATTTTTATGTTTTGTAGTTTATGAGTTATTTAACTTAAACGCCCAATGCATTCTCTATGGCAATAGCACAAACTTCGGCATGCTACTATTCCTACATACTTACACCTAGCAACCCCATTCTAAACTACTTAGGTTCATCTTACGGTGGACATGTTTGCCTGAAAAGGAATTTTTGAAATGTTTCATAGTTTTAGAAATATAGTGCTTTCAAATTTACAATGGGGCTCAATGGCAAAAATGATGAAAAACGGCGTGCTATAGTATGCCGTACGATATGGGCTATAGCCCATGGTCAAAAATGATGAAAGATGAGGATTAAAAAAAATTCAAAAATTCAAAAAACAATGGGCTATAACCCATCGTTGTTTTAATTTTTTTTTTTTTTTTCAAATCCTCAAAAATGATGAATAACGGCGTGCTATAGTATGCCGTACGATTTGGGCTATAGCCCATGGTCAAAAATGATGAAAAATTAGGATTAAAAAAAAAACTAAAAAAAACAAAACAATGGGCTATAACCCATCGTTTTTTTCATTTTTTCATTTTTTTCAAATCCTCAAAAATGATGAAAAACGGCGTGCTATAGTATGCCGTACGATATGGGCTATAGCCCATGGTCCAAAATGATGAAAAACGAGGATTAAAAAAAAAATCAAAAATTAAAAAAACGATGGGCTATAACCCATCGTTTTTTTCATTTTTTATTTTTTTCAAATCCTCAAAGATTATGAAAAACGGCGTGCTATAGTATGCCGTACGATATGGGCTATAGCCCATGGTCAAAAATGATGAAAAATGAGGATTACATTTTTTTCAAAAATTCAAAAAACAATGGGCTATAACCCATCGTTTTTTTAATTTTTTAATTTTTTTCAAATCCTCAAAAATGATGAAAAACGGCGTGCTATAGTATGCCGTATGATATGGGCTATAGCCCATGGTCCAAAATGATGAAAAACGAGAATTTAAAAAAAAAATCAAAAATTAAAAAAACGATGGGCTATAACCCATCGTTTTTTTCATTTTTTTCATTTTTTTAAAATCCTCAAAAATTATGAAAAACGGCGTGCTATAGTATGCCGTACGATATGGGCTATAGCCCATGGTCAAAAATGAGGATTATCAAAAAACAATGGGCTATAACCCATCGTTTTTTTCATTTTTTCATTTTTTTCAAATCCTCAAAAATGATGAAAAACGGCGTGCTACAGTATAGTATGCCGTACGATATGGGCTATAGCCCATATCCTCGCGGTGTATAGCGGTGTATGAGAATGGGTGTTGCGGAGGATGAGAGCATTCCTCTCATCCTCCGCAACACAATGCATTCTCTATGGCAATAGCACAAACTTTGGCATGCTACTAGTCCTACATACTTACACCTAGCAACCCCATTCTAGCCTACTTAGGTTCATCTTATGGTGGACATGTTTGCCTGAAAAGGAATCTTTGAAATGTTTCATAGTTTTAGAAATATAGTGCTTTCAAATTTGAGACATTTAACATGGGGCTCAATGGCAGCTCTATAGGCACGTCAAAAGTCACTTTCACCTAGAAACTACATTCACACTTTTTATTATTCAGCTTACTGTGGAGACACATGCTGGAACTTTTTTTTATTTTTATGTTTTGTAGTTTATGAGTTATTTAACTTAAACGCCCAATGCATTCTCTATGGCAATAGCACAAACTTCGGCATGCTACTATTCCTACATACTTACACCTAGCAACCCCATTCTAGCCTACTTAGGTTCATCTTACGTTGGACATGTTTGCCTGAAAAGGAATCTTTGAAATGTTTCATAGTTTTAGAAATATAGTGCTTTCAAATTTGAGACATTTAACATGGGGCTCAATGGCAGCTCTATAGGCACGTCAAAAGTCACTTTCACCTAGAAACTCCATTCACACTTTTTATTATTCAGCTTACTGTGGAGACACATGCTGGAACTTTTTTTTATTTTTATGTTTTGTAGTTTATGAGTTATTTAACTTAAACGCCCAATGCATTCTCTATGGCAATAGCACAAACTTCGGCATGCTACTATTCCTACATACTTACACCTAGCAACCCCATTCTAGCCTACTTAGGTTCATCTTATGGTGGACATGTTTGCCTGAAAAGGAATCTTTGAAATGTTTCATAGTTTTAGAAATATAGTGCTTTCAAATTTGAGACATTTAACATGGGGCTCAATGGCAGCTCTATAGGCACGTCAAAAGTCACTTTCACCTAGAAACTCCATTCACACTTTTTATTATTCAGCTTACTGTGGTGACACATGCTGGAACTTTTTTTTATTTTTATGTTTTGTAGTTTATGAGTTATTTAACTTAAACGCCCAATGCATTCTCTATGGCAATAGCACAAACTTCGGCATGCTACTATTCCTACATACTTACACCTAGCAACCCCATTCTAGCCTACTTAGGTTCATCTTACGGTGGACATGTTTGCCTGAAAAGGAATTTTTGAAATGTTTCATAGTTTTAGAAATATAGTGCTTTCAAATTTACAATGGGGCTCAATGGCAAAAATGATGAAAAACGGCGTGCTATAGTATGCCGTACGATATGGGCTATAGCCCATGGTCAAAAATGATGAAAGATGAGGATTAAAAAAAATTCAAAAATTCAAAAAACAATGGGCTATAACCCATCGTTTTTTTTTTTTTTTTTTTTTTTTCAAATCCTCAAAAATGATGAATAACGGCGTGCTATAGTATGCCGTACGATTTGGGCTATAGCCCATGGTCAAAAATGATGAAAAATTAGGATTAAAAAAAAAAAAAAAAAAAAAAAACAATGGGCTATAACCCATCGTTTTTTTCATTTTTTCATTTTTTTCAAATCCTCAAAAATGATGAAAAACGGCGTGCTATAGTATGCCGTACGATATGGGCTATAGCCCATGGTCCAAAATGATGAAAAACGAGGATTAAAAAAAAAATCAAAAATTAAAAAAACGATGGGCTATAACCCATCGTTTTTTTCATTTTTTCATTTTTTTTCAAATCCTCAAAGATTATGAAAAACGGCGTGCTATAGTATGCCGTACGATATGGGCTATAGCCCATGGTCAAAAATGATGAAAAATGAGGATTACATTTTTTTCAAAAATTCAAAAAACAATGGGCTATAACCCATCGGTTTTTTAATTTTTTAATTTTTTTCAAATCCTCAAAAATGATGAAAAACGGCGTGCTATAGTATGCCGTACGATATGGGCTATAGCCCATGGTCCAAAATGATGAAAAACGAGGATTAAAAAAAAAAAAAAAAATTAAAAAAACGATGGGCTATAACCCATCGTTTTTTTCATTTTTTCATTTTTTTCAAATCCTCAAAAATTATGAAAAACGGCGTGCTATAGTATGCCGTACGATATGGGCTATAGCCCATGGTCAAAAATGAGGATTATCAAAAAACAATGGGCTATAACCCATCGTTTTTTTCATTTTTTCATTTTTTTCAAATCCTCAAAAATGATGAAAAACGGCGTGCTACAGTATAGTATGCCGTACGATATGGGCTATAGCCCATATCCTCGCGGTGTATAGCGGTGTATGAGAATGGGTGTTGCGGAGGATGAGAGCATTCCTCTCATCCTCCGCAACACAATGCATTCTCTATGGCAATAGCACAAACTTTGGCATGCTACTAGTCCTACATACTTACACCTAGCAACCCCATTCTAGCCTACTTAGGTTCATCTTATGGTGGACATGTTTGCCTGAATAGGAATCTTTGAAATGTTTCATAGTTTTAGAAATATAGTGCTTTCAAATTTGAGACATTTAACATGGGGCTCAATGGCAGCTCTATAGGCACGTCAAAAGTCACTTTCACCTAGAAACTCCATTCACACTTTTTATTATTCAGCTTACTGTGGAGACACATGCTGGAACTTTTTTTTATTTTTATGTTTTGTAGTTTATGAGTTATTTAACTTAAACGCCCAATGCATTCTCTATGGCAATAGCACAAACTTCGGCATGCTACTATTCCTACATACTTACACCTACAGTAGCAACCCCATTCTAGCCTACTTAGGTTCATCTTACGGTGGACATGTTTGCCTGAAAAGGAATCTTTGAAATGTTTCATAGTTTTAGAAATATAGTGCTTTCAAATTTACAATGGGGCTCAATGGCAAAAATGATGAAAAACGGCGTGCTATAGTATGCCGTACGATATGGGCTATAGCCCATGGTCAAAAATGATGAAAAATGAGGATTAAAAAAAATTCAAAAATTCAAAAAACAATGGGCTATAACCCATCGTTTTTTTCATTTTTTCATTTTTTCATTTTTTCCAAATCCTCAAAAATGATGAAAAACGGCGTGCTATAGTATGCCGTACGATATGGGCTATAGCCCATGGTCAAAAATGATGAAAAATGAGGATTAAAAAAATAAAAAAAATAAAAAAAACAATGGGCTATAACCCATCGTTTTTTTCATTTTTTCCAAATCCTCAAAAATGATGAAAAACGGCGTGCTATAGTATGCCGTACGATATGGGCTATAGCCCATGGTCCAAAATGATGAAAAACGAGGATTAAAAAAAATCAAAAATTAAAAAAAACGATGGGCTATAACCCATCGTTTTTTTCATTTTTTCATTTTTTTCAAATCCTCAAAAATGATGAAAAACGGCGTGCTACAGTATGCCGTACGATATGGGCTATAGCCCATGGTCAAAAATGATGAAAAATGAGGATTAAAAAAAATTAAAAAAATATATAGCCCATGGTCAAAAATGGGATAAAAAACGTCTAAAAATAGACGTCTAAAACACGTCTATTTTTAGACGTGTTTTAGACGTGTATTTTTTGACGTTTTATCTCATTTTTAGACGCTCGTCTAATAGCCCATACTGTACGGCATACTATAGCACGCCGTTTTTCATCATTTTTGAGGATTTGAAAAAAATTCAAAAATTCAAAAAACAATGGGCTATAACCCATCGTTTTTTTCATTTTTTCATTTTTTCCAAATCCTCAAAAATGATGAAAAACGGCGTGCTATAGTATGCCGTACGATATGGGCTATAGCCCATGGTCCAAAATGATGAAAAACGAGGATTAAAAAAAAAATCTAAAATTAAAAAAACGATGGGCTATAACCCATCGTTTTTTTCATTTTTTCATTTTTTTCAAATCCTCAAAGATTATGAAAAACGGCGTGCTATAGTATGCCGTACGATATGGGCTATAGCCCATGGTCAAAAATGATGAAAAATGAGGATTACATTTTTTTCAAAAATTCAAAAAACAATGGGGTATAACCCATCGTTTTTTTAATTTTTTAATTTTTTTCAAATCCTCAAAAATGATGAAAAACGGCGTGCTATAGTATGCCGTATGATATGGGCTATAGCCCATGGTCCAAAATGATGAAAAACGAGGATTAAAAAAAAAATCAAAAATTAAAAAAACGATGGGCTATAACCCATCGTTTTTTTCATTTTTTCATTTTTTTAAAATCCTCAAAAATTATGAAAAACGGCGTGCTATAGTATGCCGTACGATATGGGCTATAGCCCATGGTCAAAAATGAGGATTATCAAAAAACAATGGGCTATAACCCATCGTTTTTTTCATTTTTTCATTTTTTTCAAATCCTCAAAAATGATGAAAAACGGCGTGCTACAGTATAGTATGCCGTACGATATGGGCTATAGCCCATATCCTCGCGGTGTATAGCGGTGTATGAGAATGGGTGTTGCGGAGGATGAGAGCATTCCTCTCATCCTCCGCAACACAATGCATTCTCTATGGCAATAGCACAAACTTTGGCATGCTACTAGTCCTACATACTTACACCTAGCAACCCCATTCTAGCCTACTTAGGTTCATCTTATGGTGGACATGTTTGCCTGAAAAGGAATCTTTGAAATGTTTCATAGTTTTAGAAATATAGTGCTTTCAAATTTGAGACATTTAACATGGGGCTCAATGGCAGCTCTATAGGCACGTCAAAAGTCACTTTCACCTAGAAACTCCATTCACACTTTTTATTATTCAGCTTACTGTGGAGACACATGCTGGAACTTTTTTTTATTTTTATGTTTTGTAGTTTATGAGTTATTTAACTTAAACGCCCAATGCATTCTCTATGGCAATAGCACAAACTTCGGCATGCTACTATTCCTACATACTTACACCTACAGTAGCAACCCCATTCTAGCCTACTTAGGTTCATCTTACGGTGGACATGTTTGCCTGAAAAGGAATCTTTGAAATGTTTCATAGTTTTAGAAATATAGTGCTTTCAAATTTACAATGGGGCTCAATGGCAAAAATGATGAAAAACGGCGTGCTATAGTATGCCGTACGATATGGGCTATAGCCCATGGTCAAAAATGATGAAAAATGAGGATTAAAAAATTCAAAAATTCAAAAAACAATGGGCTATAACCCATCGTTTTTTTCATTTTTTCATTTTTTCCAAATCCTCAAAAATGATGAAAAACGGCGTGCTACAGTATGCCGTACGATATGGGCTATAGCCCATGGTCAAAAATGATGAAAAATGAGGATTAAAAAAAATTAAAAAAATATATAGCCCATAGTCAAAAATGGGATAAAAAACGTCTAAAAATAGACGTCTAAAACACGTCTATTTTTAGACGTGTTTTAGACGTGTATTTTTTGACGTTTTTATCTCATTTTTAGACGCTCGTCTAATAGCCCATACTGTACGGCATACTATAGCACGCCGTTTTTCATCATTTTTGAGGATTTGAAAAAAATTAAGAAAAAAAAAAACGATGGGTTATAGCCCATCGTTTTTTGAATTTTTGATTTTTTTTCAAATCCTCAAAAATGATGAAAAACGGCTTGCTATAGTATGCCGTACAGTATGGGCTATAGCCCATGGTCAAAAATGGGATAAAGAACGTCTAAAAATAGACGTCTAAAACACGTCTATTTTTAGACGTGTTTTAGACGTCTATTTTTAGACGTTTTTATCCCATTTTTAGACGCTCGTCTAATAGCCCATACTTTACGGCATACTATAGCACGCCGTTTTTAATCATTTTTGAGGATTTGAAAAAAATGGAAAAAAATAAAACGATGGGTTATAGCCCATCGTTTTTTGAATTTTTTAACTTTTTTTCAAATCCTAAAAAATGATGAAAAATGGCGTGCTATAGTATGCCGTACGGTATGGGCTATAGCCCATGGTCAAAAATGGGATAAAAAGCGTCTAAAAATAGACGTCTAAAACACGTCTATTTTTAGACATGTTTTAGACGTGTATTTTTTGACGTTTTTATCCCATTTTTAGACGCTCGTCTAATAGCCCAAACTGTACGGCATACTATAGCACGCCGTTTTTCATCATTTTTGAGGATTTGAAAAAGAAAAAAAACGATGGGTTATAGCCCATCGTTTTTTAAATTTTTGATTTTTTTTCAAATCCTCAAAAATGATGAAAAACGGCGTGCTATAGTATGCCGTACGGTATGGGCTATAGCCCATGGTCAAAAATGATGAAAAATTAGGATTAAAAAAAAAAAAAAAAAAAAAAAAACAATGGGCTATAACCCATCGTTTTTTTCATTTTTTCATTTTTTTCAAATCCTCAAAAATGATGAAAAACGGCGTGCTATAGTATGCCGTACGATATGGGCTATAGCCCATGGTCCAAAATGATGAAAAACGAGGATTAAAAAAAAAATCAAAAATTAAAAAAACGATGGGCTATAACCCATCGTTTTTTTCATTTTTTCATTTTTTTTCAAATCCTCAAAGATTATGAAAAACGGCGTGCTATAGTATGCCGTACGATATGGGCTATAGCCCATGGTCAAAAATGATGAAAAATGAGGATTACATTTTTTTCAAAAATTCAAAAAACAATGGGCTATAACCCATCGGTTTTTTAATTTTTTAATTTTTTTCAAATCCTCAAAAATGATGAAAAACGGCGTGCTATAGTATGCCGTACGATATGGGCTATAGCCCATGGTCCAAAATGATGAAAAACGAGGATTAAAAAAAAAAAAAAAAATTAAAAAAACGATGGGCTATAACCCATCGTTTTTTTCATTTTTTCATTTTTTTCAAATCCTCAAAAATTATGAAAAACGGCGTGCTATAGTATGCCGTACGATATGGGCTATAGCCCATGGTCAAAAATGAGGATTATCAAAAAACAATGGGCTATAACCCATCGTTTTTTTCATTTTTTCATTTTTTTCAAATCCTCAAAAATGATGAAAAACGGCGTGCTACAGTATAGTATGCCGTACGATATGGGCTATAGCCCATATCCTCGCGGTGTATAGCGGTGTATGAGAATGGGTGTTGCGGAGGATGAGAGCATTCCTCTCATCCTCCGCAACACAATGCATTCTCTATGGCAATAGCACAAACTTTGGCATGCTACTAGTCCTACATACTTACACCTAGCAACCCCATTCTAGCCTACTTAGGTTCATCTTATGGTGGACATGTTTGCCTGAATAGGAATCTTTGAAATGTTTCATAGTTTTAGAAATATAGTGCTTTCAAATTTGAGACATTTAACATGGGGCTCAATGGCAGCTCTATAGGCACGTCAAAAGTCACTTTCACCTAGAAACTCCATTCACACTTTTTATTATTCAGCTTACTGTGGAGACACATGCTGGAACTTTTTTTTATTTTTATGTTTTGTAGTTTATGAGTTATTTAACTTAAACGCCCAATGCATTCTCTATGGCAATAGCACAAACTTCGGCATGCTACTATTCCTACATACTTACACCTACAGTAGCAACCCCATTCTAGCCTACTTAGGTTCATCTTACGGTGGACATGTTTGCCTGAAAAGGAATCTTTGAAATGTTTCATAGTTTTAGAAATATAGTGCTTTCAAATTTACAATGGGGCTCAATGGCAAAAATGATGAAAAACGGCGTGCTATAGTATGCCGTACGATATGGGCTATAGCCCATGGTCAAAAATGATGAAAAATGAGGATTAAAAAAAATTCAAAAATTCAAAAAACAATGGGCTATAACCCATCGTTTTTTTCATTTTTTCATTTTTTCATTTTTTCCAAATCCTCAAAAATGATGAAAAACGGCGTGCTATAGTATGCCGTACGATATGGGCTATAGCCCATGGTCAAAAATGATGAAAAATGAGGATTAAAAAAATAAAAAAAATAAAAAAAACAATGGGCTATAACCCATCGTTTTTTTCATTTTTTCCAAATCCTCAAAAATGATGAAAAACGGCGTGCTATAGTATGCCGTACGATATGGGCTATAGCCCATGGTCCAAAATGATGAAAAACGAGGATTAAAAAAAATCAAAAATTAAAAAAAACGATGGGCTATAACCCATCGTTTTTTTCATTTTTTCATTTTTTTCAAATCCTCAAAAATGATGAAAAACGGCGTGCTACAGTATGCCGTACGATATGGGCTATAGCCCATGGTCAAAAATGATGAAAAATGAGGATTAAAAAAAATTAAAAAAATATATAGCCCATGGTCAAAAATGGGATAAAAAACGTCTAAAAATAGACGTCTAAAACACGTCTATTTTTAGACGTGTTTTAGACGTGTATTTTCTGACGTTTTTATCTCATTTTTAGACGCTCGTCTAATAGCCCATACTGTACGGCATACTATAGCACGCCGTTTTTCATCATTTTTGAGGATTTGAAAAAAATTCAAAAATTCAAAAAACAATGGGCTATAACCCATCGTTTTTTTCATTTTTTCATTTTTTCCAAATCCTCAAAAATGATGAAAAACGGCGTGCTATAGTATGCCGTACGATATGGGCTATAGCCCATGGTCAAAAATGATGAAAAATGAGGATTAAAAAAAAAAAAAAAACAAAACAAAACAATGGGCTATAACCCATCGTTTTTTTCATTTTTTCATTTTTTTCAAATCCTCAAAAATGATGAAAAACGGCGTGCTATAGTATGCCGTACGATATGGGCTATAGCCCATGGTCCAAAATGATGAAAAACGAGGATTAAAAAAAAAATCTAAAATTAAAAAAACGATGGGCTATAACCCATCGTTTTTTTAATTTTTTCATTTTTTTCAAATCCTCAAAGATTATGAAAAACGGCGTGCTATAGTATGCCGTACGATATGGGCTATAGCCCATGGTCAAAAATGATGAAAAATGAGGATTACATTTTTTTCAAAAATTCAAAAAACAATGGGGTATAACCCATCGTTTTTTTAATTTTTTAATTTTTTTCAAATCCTCAAAAATGATGAAAAACGGCGTGCTATAGTATGCCGTATGATATGGGCTATAGCCCATGGTCCAAAATGATGAAAAACGAGGATTAAAAAAAAAATCAAAAATTAAAAAAACGATGGGCTATAACCCATCGTTTTTTTCATTTTTTCATTTTTTTAAAATCCTCAAAAATTATGAAAAACGGCGTGCTATAGTATGCCGTACGATATGGGCTATAGCCCATGGTCAAAAATGAGGATTATCAAAAAACAATGGGCTATAACCCATCGTTTTTTTCATTTTTTCATTTTTTTCAAATCCTCAAAAATGATGAAAAACGGCGTGCTACAGTATAGTATGCCGTACGATATGGGCTATAGCCCATATCCTCGCGGTGTATAGCGGTGTATGAGAATGGGTGTTGCGGAGGATGAGAGCATTCCTCTCATCCTCCGCAACACAATGCATTCTCTATGGCAATAGCACAAACTTTGGCATGCTACTAGTCCTACATACTTACACCTAGCAACCCCATTCTAGCCTACTTAGGTTCATCTTATGGTGGACATGTTTGCCTGAAAAGGAATCTTTGAAATGTTTCATAGTTTTAGAAATATAGTGCTTTCAAATTTGAGACATTTAACATGGGGCTCAATGGCAGCTCTATAGGCACGTCAAAAGTCACTTTCACCTAGAAACTCCATTCACACTTTTTATTATTCAGCTTACTGTGGAGACACATGCTGGAACTTTTTTTTATTTTTATGTTTTGTAGTTTATGAGTTATTTAACTTAAACGCCCAATGCATTCTCTATGGCAATAGCACAAACTTCGGCATGCTACTATTCCTACATACTTACACCTAGCAACCCCATTCTAGCCTACTTAGGTTCATCTTACGGTGGACATGTTTGCCTGAAAAGGAATCTTTGAAATGTTTCATAGTTTTAGAAATATAGTGCTTTCAAATTTGAGACATTTAACATGGGGCTCAATGGCAGCTCTATAGGCACGTCAAAAGTCACTTTCACCTAGAAACTACATTCACACTTTTTATTATTCAGCTTACTGTGGAGACACATGCTGGAACTTTTTTTTATTTTTATGTTTTGTAGTTTATGAGTTATTTAACTTAAACGCCCAATGCATTCTCTATGGCAATAGCACAAACTTCGGCATGCTACTATTCCTACATACTTACACCTAGCAACCCCATTCTAGCCTACTTAGGTTCATCTTACGTTGGACATGTTTGCCTGAAAAGGAATCTTTGAAATGTTTCATAGTTTTAGAAATATAGTGCTTTCAAATTTGAGACATTTAACATGGGGCTCAATGGCAGCTCTATAGGCACGTCAAAAGTCACTTTCACCTAGAAACTCCATTCACACTTTTTATTATTCAGCTTACTGTGGAGACACATGCTGGAACTTTTTTTTATTTTTATGTTTTGTAGTTTATGAGTTATTTAACTTAAACGCCCAATGCATTCTCTATGGCAATAGCACAAACTTCGGCATGCTACTATTCCTACATACTTACACCTAGCAACCCCATTCTAGCCTACTTAGGTTCATCTTATGGTGGACATGTTTGCCTGAAAAGGAATCTTTGAAATGTTTCATAGTTTTAGAAATATAGTGCTTTCAAATTTGAGACATTTAACATGGGGCTCAATGGCAGCTCTATAGGCACGTCAAAAGTCACTTTCACCTAGAAACTCCATTCACACTTTTTATTATTCAGCTTACTGTGGTGACACATGCTGGAACTTTTTTTTATTTTTATGTTTTGTAGTTTATGAGTTATTTAACTTAAACGCCCAATGCATTCTCTATGGCAATAGCACAAACTTCGGCATGCTACTATTCCTACATACTTACACCTAGCAACCCCATTCTAGCCTACTTAGGTTCATCTTACGGTGGACATGTTTGCCTGAAAAGGAATTTTTGAAATGTTTCATAGTTTTAGAAATATAGTGCTTTCAAATTTACAATGGGGCTCAATGGCAAAAATGATGAAAAACGGCGTGCTATAGTATGCCGTACGATATGGGCTATAGCCCATGGTCAAAAATGATGAAAGATGAGGATTAAAAAAAATTCAAAAATTCAAAAAACAATGGGCTATAACCCATCGTTTTTTTTTTTTTTTTTTTTTTTTCAAATCCTCAAAAATGATGAATAACGGCGTGCTATAGTATGCCGTACGATTTGGGCTATAGCCCATGGTCAAAAATGATGAAAAATTAGGATTAAAAAAAAAAAAAAAAAAAAAAACAATGGGCTATAACCCATCGTTTTTTTCATTTTTTCATTTTTTTCAAATCCTCAAAAATGATGAAAAACGGCGTGCTATAGTATGCCGTACGATATGGGCTATAGCCCATGGTCCAAAATGATGAAAAACGAGGATTAAAAAAAAAATCAAAAATTAAAAAAACGATGGGCTATAACCCATCGTTTTTTTCATTTTTTCATTTTTTTTCAAATCCTCAAAGATTATGAAAAACGGCGTGCTATAGTATGCCGTACGATATGGGCTATAGCCCATGGTCAAAAATGATGAAAAATGAGGATTACATTTTTTTCAAAAATTCAAAAAACAATGGGCTATAACCCATCGGTTTTTTAATTTTTTAATTTTTTTCAAATCCTCAAAAATGATGAAAAACGGCGTGCTATAGTATGCCGTACGATATGGGCTATAGCCCATGGTCCAAAATGATGAAAAACAAGGATTAAAAAAAAAAAAAAAAATTAAAAAAACGATGGGCTATAACCCATCGTTTTTTTCATTTTTTCATTTTTTTCAAATCCTCAAAAATTATGAAAAACGGCGTGCTATAGTATGCCGTACGATATGGGCTATAGCCCATGGTCAAAAATGAGGATTATCAAAAAACAATGGGCTATAACCCATCGTTTTTTTCATTTTTTCATTTTTTTCAAATCCTCAAAAATGATGAAAAACGGCGTGCTACAGTATAGTATGCCGTACGATATGGGCTATAGCCCATATCCTCGCGGTGTATAGCGGTGTATGAGAATGGGTGTTGCGGAGGATGAGAGCATTCCTCTCATCCTCCGCAACACAATGCATTCTCTATGGCAATAGCACAAACTTTGGCATGCTACTAGTCCTACATACTTACACCTAGCAACCCCATTCTAGCCTACTTAGGTTCATCTTATGGTGGACATGTTTGCCTGAATAGGAATCTTTGAAATGTTTCATAGTTTTAGAAATATAGTGCTTTCAAATTTGAGACATTTAACATGGGGCTCAATGGCAGCTCTATAGGCACGTCAAAAGTCACTTTCACCTAGAAACTCCATTCACACTTTTTATTATTCAGCTTACTGTGGAGACACATGCTGGAACTTTTTTTTATTTTTATGTTTTGTAGTTTATGAGTTATTTAACTTAAACGCCCAATGCATTCTCTATGGCAATAGCACAAACTTCGGCATGCTACTATTCCTACATACTTACACCTAGCAACCCCATTCTAGCCTACTTAGGTTCATCTTATGGTGGACATGTTTGCCTGAAAAGGAATCTTTGAAATGTTTCATAGTTTTAGAAATATAGTGCTTTCAAATTTGAGACATTTAACATGGGGCTCAATGGCAGCTCTATAGGCACGTCAAAAGTCACTTTCACCTAGAAACTCCATTCACACTTTTTATTATTCAGCTTACTGTGGTGACACATGCTGGAACTTTTTTTTATTTTTATGTTTTGTAGTTTATGAGTTATTTAACTTAAACGCCCAATGCATTCTCTATGGCAATAGCACAAACTTCGGCATGCTACTATTCCTACATACTTACACCTAGCAACCCCATTCTAGCCTACTTAGGTTCATCTTACGGTGGACATGTTTGCCTGAAAAGGAATTTTTGAAATGTTTCATAGTTTTAGAAATATAGTGCTTTCAAATTTACAATGGGGCTCAATGGCAAAAATGATGAAAAACGGCGTGCTATAGTATGCCGTACGATATGGGCTATAGCCCATGGTCAAAAATGATGAAAGATGAGGATTAAAAAAAATTCAAAAATTCAAAAAACAATGGGCTATAACCCATCGTTTTTTTTTTTTTTTTTTTTTTTTCAAATCCTCAAAAATGATGAATAACGGCGTGCTATAGTATGCCGTACGATTTGGGCTATAGCCCATGGTCAAAAATGATGAAAAATTAGGATTAAAAAAAAAAAAAAAAAAAAAAAACAATGGGCTATAACCCATCGTTTTTTTTCATTTTTTCATTTTTTTCAAATCCTCAAAAATGATGAAAAACGGCGTGCTATAGTATGCCGTACGATATGGGCTATAGCCCATGGTCCAAAATGATGAAAAACGAGGATTAAAAAAAAAATCAAAAATTAAAAAAACGATGGGCTATAACCCATCGTTTTTTTCATTTTTTCATTTTTTTTCAAATCCTCAAAGATTATGAAAAACGGCGTGCTATAGTATGCCGTACGATATGGGCTATAGCCCATGGTCAAAAATGATGAAAAATGAGGATTACATTTTTTTCAAAAATTCAAAAAACAATGGGCTATAACCCATCGTTTTTTTTATTTTTTTATTTTTTTCAAATCCTCAAAAATGATGAAAAACGGCGTGCTATAGTATGCCGTACGATATGGGCTATAGCCCATGGTCCAAAATGATGAAAAACGAGGATTAAAAAAAAAAAGAAAAAAAAAAAAAAACGATGGGCTATAACCCATCGTTTTTTTCATTTTTTCATTTTTTTCAAATCCTCAAAAATGATGAAAAACGGCGTGCTACAGTATAGTATGCCGTACGATATGGGCTATAGCCCATATCCTCGCGGTGTATAGCGGTGTATGAGAATGGGTGTTGCGGAGGATGAGAGCATTCCTCTCATCCTCCGCAACACAATGCATTCTCTATGGCAATAGCACAAACTTTGGCATGCTACTAGTCCTACATACTTACACCTAGCAACCCCATTCTAGCCTACTTAGGTTCATCTTATGGTGGACATGTTTGCCTGAAAAGGAATCTTTGAAATGTTTCATAGTTTTAGAAATATAGTGCTTTCAAATTTGAGACATTTAACATGGGGCTCAATGGCAGCTCTATAGGCACGTCAAAAGTCACTTTCACCTAGAAACTCCATTCACACTTTTTATTATTCAGCTTACTGTGGAGACACATGCTGGAACTTTTTTTTATTTTTATGTTTTGTAGTTTATGAGTTATTTAACTTAAACGCCCAATGCATTCTCTATGGCAATAGCACAAACTTCGGCATGCTACTATTCCTACATACTTACACCTACAGTAGCAACCCCATTCTAGCCTACTTAGGTTCATCTTACGGTGGACATGTTTGCCTGAAAAGGAATCTTTGAAATGTTTCATAGTTTTAGAAATATAGTGCTTTCAAATTTACAATGGGGCTCAATGGCAAAAATGATGAAAAACGGCGTGCTATAGTATGCCGTACGATATGGGCTATAGCCCATGGTCAAAAATGATGAAAAATGAGGATTAAAAAATTAAAAAATTCAAAAAACAATGGGCTATAACCCATCGTTTTTTTCATTTTTTCATTTTTTCCAAATCCTCAAAAATGATGAAAAACGGCGTGCTACAGTATGCCGTACGATATGGGCTATAGCCCATGGTCAAAAATGATGAAAAATGAGGATTAAAAAAAATTAAAAAAATATATAGCCCATAGTCAAAAATGGGATAAAAAACGTCTAAAAATAGACGTCTAAAACACGTCTATTTTTAGACGTGTTTTAGACGTGTATTTTTTGACGTTTTTATCTCATTTTTAGACGCTCGTCTAATAGCCCATACTGTACGGCATACTATAGCACGCCGTTTTTCATCATTTTTGAGGATTTGAAAAAAATTAAGAAAAAAAAAAACGATGGGTTATAGCCCATCGTTTTTTGAATTTTTGATTTTTTTTCAAATCCTCAAAAATGATGAAAAACGGCTTGCTATAGTATGCCGTACAGTATGGGCTATAGCCCATGGTCAAAAATGGGATAAAGAACGTCTAAAAATAGACGTCTAAAACACGTCTATTTTTAGACGTGTTTTAGACGTCTATTTTTAGACGTTTTTATCCCATTTTTAGACGCTCGTCTAATAGCCCATACTTTACGGCATACTATAGCACGCCGTTTTTAATCATTTTTGAGGATTTGAAAAAAATGGAAAAAAATAAAACGATGGGTTATAGCCCATCGTTTTTTGAATTTTTTAACTTTTTTTCAAATCCTAAAAAATGATGAAAAATGGCGTGCTATAGTATGCCGTACGGTATGGGCTATAGCCCATGGTCAAAAATGGGATAAAAAGCGTCTAAAAATAGACGTCTAAAACACGTCTATTTTTAGACATGTTTTAGACGTGTATTTTTTGACGTTTTTATCCCATTTTTAGACGCTCGTCTAATAGCCCAAACTGTACGGCATACTATAGCACGCCGTTTTTCATCATTTTTGAGGATTTGAAAAAGAAAAAAAACGATGGGTTATAGCCCATCGTTTTTTAAATTTTTGATTTTTTTTCAAATCCTCAAAAATGATGAAAAACGGCGTGCTATAGTATGCCGTACGGTATGGGCTATAGCCCATGGTCAAAAATGATGAAAAATTAGGATTAAAAAAAAAAAAAAAACAAAAAAAACAATGGGCTATAACCCATCGTTTTTTTCATTTTTTCATTTTTTTCAAATCCTCAAAAATGATGAAAAACGGCGTGCTATAGTATGCCGTACGATATGGGCTATAGCCCATGGTCCAAAATGATGAAAAACGAGGATTAAAAAAAAAATCAAAAATTAAAAAAACGATGGGCTATAACCCATCGTTTTTTTCATTTTTTCATTTTTTTTCAAATCCTCAAAGATTATGAAAAACGGCGTGCTATAGTATGCCGTACGATATGGGCTATAGCCCATGGTCAAAAATGATGAAAAATGAGGATTACATTTTTTTCAAAAATTCAAAAAACAATGGGCTATAACCCATCGGTTTTTTAATTTTTTAATTTTTTTCAAATCCTCAAAAATGATGAAAAACGGCGTGCTATAGTATGCCGTACGATATGGGCTATAGCCCATGGTCCAAAATGATGAAAAACGAGGATTAAAAAAAAAAAAAAAAATTAAAAAAACGATGGGCTATAACCCATCGTTTTTTTCATTTTTTCATTTTTTTCAAATCCTCAAAAATTATGAAAAACGGCGTGCTATAGTATGCCGTACGATATGGGCTATAGCCCATGGTCAAAAATGAGGATTATCAAAAAACAATGGGCTATAACCCATCGTTTTTTTCATTTTTTCATTTTTTTCAAATCCTCAAAAATGATGAAAAACGGCGTGCTACAGTATAGTATGCCGTACGATATGGGCTATAGCCCATATCCTCGCGGTGTATAGCGGTGTATGAGAATGGGTGTTGCGGAGGATGAGAGCATTCCTCTCATCCTCCGCAACACAATGCATTCTCTATGGCAATAGCACAAACTTTGGCATGCTACTAGTCCTACATACTTACACCTAGCAACCCCATTCTAGCCTACTTAGGTTCATCTTATGGTGGACATGTTTGCCTGAATAGGAATCTTTGAAATGTTTCATAGTTTTAGAAATATAGTGCTTTCAAATTTGAGACATTTAACATGGGGCTCAATGGCAGCTCTATAGGCACGTCAAAAGTCACTTTCACCTAGAAACTCCATTCACACTTTTTATTATTCAGCTTACTGTGGAGACACATGCTGGAACTTTTTTTTATTTTTATGTTTTGTAGTTTATGAGTTATTTAACTTAAACGCCCAATGCATTCTCTATGGCAATAGCACAAACTTCGGCATGCTACTATTCCTACATACTTACACCTACAGTAGCAACCCCATTCTAGCCTACTTAGGTTCATCTTACGGTGGACATGTTTGCCTGAAAAGGAATCTTTGAAATGTTTCATAGTTTTAGAAATATAGTGCTTTCAAATTTACAATGGGGCTCAATGGCAAAAATGATGAAAAACGGCGTGCTATAGTATGCCGTACGATATGGGCTATAGCCCATGGTCAAAAATGATGAAAAATGAGGATTAAAAAAAATTCAAAAATTCAAAAAACAATGGGCTATAACCCATCGTTTTTTTCATTTTTTCATTTTTTCATTTTTTCCAAATCCTCAAAAATGATGAAAAACGGCGTGCTATAGTATGCCGTACGATATGGGCTATAGCCCATGGTCAAAAATGATGAAAAATGAGGATTAAAAAAATAAAAAAAATAAAAAAAACAATGGGCTATAACCCATCGTTTTTTTCATTTTTTCCAAATCCTCAAAAATGATGAAAAACGGCGTGCTATAGTATGCCGTACGATATGGGCTATAGCCCATGGTCCAAAATGATGAAAAACGAGGATTAAAAAAAATCAAAAATTAAAAAAAACGATGGGCTATAACCCATCGTTTTTTTCATTTTTTCATTTTTTTCAAATCCTCAAAAATGATGAAAAACGGCGTGCTACAGTATGCCGTACGATATGGGCTATAGCCCATGGTCAAAAATGATGAAAAATGAGGATTAAAAAAAATTAAAAAAATATATAGCCCATGGTCAAAAATGGGATAAAAAACGTCTAAAAATAGACGTCTAAAACACGTCTATTTTTAGACGTGTTTTAGACGTGTATTTTTTGACGTTTTTATCTCATTTTTAGACGCTCGTCTAATAGCCCATACTGTACGGCATACTATAGCACGCCGTTTTTCATCATTTTTGAGGATTTGAAAAAAATTCAAAAATTCAAAAAACAATGGGCTATAACCCATCGTTTTTTTCATTTTTTCATTTTTTCGTTTTTTTCGTTTTTTTCATTTTTTCATTTTTTTCAAATCCTCAAAAATGATGAAAAACGGCGTGCTATAGTATGCCGTACGATATGGGCTATAGCCCATGGTCCAAAATGATGAAAAACGAGGATTAAAAAAAAAATCTAAAATTAAAAAAACGATGGGCTATAACCCATCGTTTTTTTAATTTTTTCATTTTTTTCAAATCCTCAAAGATTATGAAAAACGGCGTGCTATAGTATGCCGTACGATATGGGCTATAGCCCATGGTCAAAAATGATGAAAAATGAGGATTACATTTTTTTCAAAAATTCAAAAAACAATGGGGTATAACCCATCGTTTTTTTAATTTTTTAATTTTTTTCAAATCCTCAAAAATGATGAAAAACGGCGTGCTATAGTATGCCGTATGATATGGGCTATAGCCCATGGTCCAAAATGATGAAAAACGAGGATTAAAAAAAAAATCAAAAATTAAAAAAACGATGGGCTATAACCCATCGTTTTTTTCATTTTTTCATTTTTTTAAAATCCTCAAAAATTATGAAAAACGGCGTGCTATAGTATGCCGTACGATATGGGCTATAGCCCATGGTCAAAAATGAGGATTATCAAAAAACAATGGGCTATAACCCATCGTTTTTTTCATTTTTTCATTTTTTTCAAATCCTCAAAAATGATGAAAAACGGCGTGCTACAGTATAGTATGCCGTACGATATGGGCTATAGCCCATATCCTCGCGGTGTATAGCGGTGTATGAGAATGGGTGTTGCGGAGGATGAGAGCATTCCTCTCATCCTCCGCAACACAATGCATTCTCTATGGCAATAGCACAAACTTTGGCATGCTACTAGTCCTACATACTTACACCTAGCAACCCCATTCTAGCCTACTTAGGTTCATCTTATGGTGGACATGTTTGCCTGAAAAGGAATCTTTGAAATGTTTCATAGTTTTAGAAATATAGTGCTTTCAAATTTGAGACATTTAACATGGGGCTCAATGGCAGCTCTATAGGCACGTCAAAAGTCACTTTCACCTAGAAACTCCATTCACACTTTTTATTATTCAGCTTACTGTGGAGACACATGCTGGAACTTTTTTTTATTTTTATGTTTTGTAGTTTATGAGTTATTTAACTTAAACGCCCAATGCATTCTCTATGGCAATAGCACAAACTTCGGCATGCTACTATTCCTACATACTTACACCTAGCAACCCCATTCTAGCCTACTTAGGTTCATCTTACGGTGGACATGTTTGCCTGAAAAGGAATCTTTGAAATGTTTCATAGTTTTAGAAATATAGTGCTTTCAAATTTGAGACATTTAACATGGGGCTCAATGGCAGCTCTATAGGCACGTCAAAAGTCACTTTCACCTAGAAACTACATTCACACTTTTTATTATTCAGCTTACTGTGGAGACACATGCTGGAACTTTTTTTTATTTTTATGTTTTGTAGTTTATGAGTTATTTAACTTAAACGCCCAATGCATTCTCTATGGCAATAGCACAAACTTCGGCATGCTACTATTCCTACATACTTACACCTAGCAACCCCATTCTAGCCTACTTAGGTTCATCTTACGTTGGACATGTTTGCCTGAAAAGGAATCTTTGAAATGTTTCATAGTTTTAGAAATATAGTGCTTTCAAATTTGAGACATTTAACATGGGGCTCAATGGCAGCTCTATAGGCACGTCAAAAGTCACTTTCACCTAGAAACTCCATTCACACTTTTTATTATTCAGCTTACTGTGGAGACACATGCTGGAACTTTTTTTTATTTTTATGTTTTGTAGTTTATGAGTTATTTAACTTAAACGCCCAATGCATTCTCTATGGCAATAGCACAAACTTCGGCATGCTACTATTCCTACATACTTACACCTAGCAACCCCATTCTAGCCTACTTAGGTTCATCTTATGGTGGACATGTTTGCCTGAAAAGGAATCTTTGAAATGTTTCATAGTTTTAGAAATATAGTGCTTTCAAATTTGAGACATTTAACATGGGGCTCAATGGCAGCTCTATAGGCACGTCAAAAGTCACTTTCACCTAGAAACTCCATTCACACTTTTTATTATTCAGCTTACTGTGGTGACACATGCTGGAACTTTTTTTTATTTTTATGTTTTGTAGTTTATGAGTTATTTAACTTAAACGCCCAATGCATTCTCTATGGCAATAGCACAAACTTCGGCATGCTACTATTCCTACATACTTACACCTAGCAACCCCATTCTAGCCTACTTAGGTTCATCTTACGGTGGACATGTTTGCCTGAAAAGGAATTTTTGAAATGTTTCATAGTTTTAGAAATATAGTGCTTTCAAATTTACAATGGGGCTCAATGGCAAAAATGATGAAAAACGGCGTGCTATAGTATGCCGTACGATATGGGCTATAGCCCATGGTCAAAAATGATGAAAGATGAGGATTAAAAAAAATTCAAAAATTCAAAAAACAATGGGCTATAACCCATCGTTTTTTTTTTTTTTTTTTTTTTTTCAAATCCTCAAAAATGATGAATAACGGCGTGCTATAGTATGCCGTACGATTTGGGCTATAGCCCATGGTCAAAAATGATGAAAAATTAGGATTAAAAAAAAAAAAAAAAAAAAAAAACAATGGGCTATAACCCATCGTTTTTTTCATTTTTTCATTTTTTTCAAATCCTCAAAAATGATGAAAAACGGCGTGCTATAGTATGCCGTACGATATGGGCTATAGCCCATGGTCCAAAATGATGAAAAACGAGGATTAAAAAAAAAATCAAAAATTTAAAAAACGATGGGCTATAACCCATCGTTTTTTTCATTTTTTCATTTTTTTTCAAATCCTCAAAGATTATGAAAAACGGCGTGCTATAGTATGCCGTACGATATGGGCTATAGCCCATGGTCAAAAATGATGAAAAATGAGGATTACATTTTTTTCAAAAATTCAAAAAACAATGGGCTATAACCCATCGGTTTTTTAATTTTTTAATTTTTTTCAAATCCTCAAAAATGATGAAAAACGGCGTGCTATAGTATGCCGTACGATATGGGCTATAGCCCATGGTCCAAAATGATGAAAAACAAGGATTAAAAAAAAAAAAAAAATTTAAAAAAACGATGGGCTATAACCCATCGTTTTTTTCATTTTTTCATTTTTTTCAAATCCTCAAAAATTATGAAAAACGGCGTGCTATAGTATGCCGTACGATATGGGCTATAGCCCATGGTCAAAAATGAGGATTATCAAAAAACAATGGGCTATAACCCATCGTTTTTTTCATTTTTTCATTTTTTTCAAATCCTCAAAAATGATGAAAAACGGCGTGCTACAGTATAGTATGCCGTACGATATGGGCTATAGCCCATATCCTCGCGGTGTATAGCGGTGTATGAGAATGGGTGTTGCGGAGGATGAGAGCATTCCTCTCATCCTCCGCAACACAATGCATTCTCTATGGCAATAGCACAAACTTTGGCATGCTACTAGTCCTACATACTTACACCTAGCAACCCCATTCTAGCCTACTTAGGTTCATCTTATGGTGGACATGTTTGCCTGAATAGGAATCTTTGAAATGTTTCATAGTTTTAGAAATATAGTGCTTTCAAATTTGAGACATTTAACATGGGGCTCAATGGCAGCTCTATAGGCACGTCAAAAGTCACTTTCACCTAGAAACTCCATTCACACTTTTTATTATTCAGCTTACTGTGGAGACACATGCTGGAACTTTTTTTTATTTTTATGTTTTGTAGTTTATGAGTTATTTAACTTAAACGCCCAATGCATTCTCTATGGCAATAGCACAAACTTCGGCATGCTACTATTCCTACATACTTACACCTACAGTAGCAACCCCATTCTAGCCTACTTAGGTTCATCTTACGGTGGACATGTTTGCCTGAAAAGGAATCTTTGAAATGTTTCATAGTTTTAGAAATATAGTGCTTTCAAATTTACAATGGGGCTCAATGGCAAAAATGATGAAAAACGGCGTGCTATAGTATGCCGTACGATATGGGCTATAGCCCATGGTCAAAAATGATGAAAAATGAGGATTAAAAAAAATTCAAAAATTCAAAAAACAATGGGCTATAACCCATCGTTTTTTTCATTTTTTCATTTTTTCATTTTTTCCAAATCCTCAAAAATGATGAAAAACGGCGTGCTATAGTATGCCGTACGATATGGGCTATAGCCCATGGTCAAAAATGATGAAAAATGAGGATTAAAAAAATAAAAAAAATAAAAAAAACAATGGGCTATAACCCATCGTTTTTTTCATTTTTTCCAAATCCTCAAAAATGATGAAAAACGGCGTGCTATAGTATGCCGTACGATATGGGCTATAGCCCATGGTCCAAAATGATGAAAAACGAGGATTAAAAAAAATTAAAAATTAAAAAAAACGATGGGCTATAACCCATCGTTTTTTTCATTTTTTCATTTTTTTCAAATCCTCAAAAATGATGAAAAACGGCGTGCTACAGTATGCCGTACGATATGGGCTATAGCCCATGGTCAAAAATGATGAAAAATGAGGATTAAAAAAAATTAAAAAAATATATAGCCCATGGTCAAAAATGGGATAAAAAACGTCTAAAAATAGACGTCTAAAACACGTCTATTTTTAGACGTGTTTTAGACGTGTATTTTTTGACGTTTTTATCTCATTTTTAGACGCTCGTCTAATAGCCCATACTGTACGGCATACTATAGCACGCCGTTTTTCATCATTTTTGAGGATTTGAAAAAAATTCAAAAATTCAAAAAACAATGGGCTATAACCCATCGTTTTTTTCATTTTTTCATTTTTTCCAAATCCTCAAAAATGATGAAAAACGGCGTGCTATAGTATGCCGTACGATATGGGCTATAGCCCATGGTCAAAAATGATGAAAAATGAGGATTAAAAAAAAAAAAAAAAAAAAAAAAACAATGGGCTATAACCCATCGTTTTTTTCATTTTTTCATTTTTTTCAAATCCTCAAAAATGATGAAAAACGGCGTGCTATAGTATGCCGTACGATATGGGCTATAGCCCATGGTCCAAAATGATGAAAAACGAGGATTAAAAAAAAAATCTAAAATTAAAAAAACGATGGGCTATAACCCATCGTTTTTTTCATTTTTTCATTTTTTTCAAATCCTCAAAGATTATGAAAAACGGCGTGCTATAGTATGCCGTACGATATGGGCTATAGCCCATGGTCAAAAATGATGAAAAATGAGGATTACATTTTTTTCAAAAATTAAAAAAACAATGGGGTATAACCCATCGTTTTTTTAATTTTTTAATTTTTTTCAAATCCTCAAAAATGATGAAAAACGGCGTGCTATAGTATGCCGTATGATATGGGCTATAGCCCATGGTCCAAAATGATGAAAAACGAGGATTAAAAAAAAAATCAAAAATTAAAAAAACGATGGGCTATAACCCATCGTTTTTTTCATTTTTTCATTTTTTTAAAATCCTCAAAAATTATGAAAAACGGCGTGCTATAGTATGCCGTACGATATGGGCTATAGCCCATGGTCAAAAATGAGGATTATCAAAAAACAATGGGCTATAACCCATCGTTTTTTTCATTTTTTCATTTTTTTCAAATCCTCAAAAATGATGAAAAACGGCGTGCTACAGTATAGTATGCCGTACGATATGGGCTATAGCCCATATCCTCGCGGTGTATAGCGGTGTATGAGAATGGGTGTTGCGGAGGATGAGAGCATTCCTCTCATCCTCCGCAACACAATGCATTCTCTATGGCAATAGCACAAACTTTGGCATGCTACTAGTCCTACATACTTACACCTAGCAACCCCATTCTAGCCTACTTAGGTTCATCTTATGGTGGACATGTTTGCCTGAAAAGGAATCTTTGAAATGTTTCATAGTTTTAGAAATATAGTGCTTTCAAATTTGAGACATTTAACATGGGGCTCAATGGCAGCTCTATAGGCACGTCAAAAGTCACTTTCACCTAGAAACTCCATTCACACTTTTTATTATTCAGCTTACTGTGGAGACACATGCTGGAACTTTTTTTTATTTTTATGTTTTGTAGTTTATGAGTTATTTAACTTAAACGCCCAATGCATTCTCTATGGCAATAGCACAAACTTCGGCATGCTACTATTCCTACATACTTACACCTAGCAACCCCATTCTAGCCTACTTAGGTTCATCTTACGGTGGACATGTTTGCCTGAAAAGGAATCTTTGAAATGTTTCATAGTTTTAGAAATATAGTGCTTTCAAATTTGAGACATTTAACATGGGGCTCAATGGCAGCTCTATAGGCACGTCAAAAGTCACTTTCACCTAGAAACTACATTCACACTTTTTATTATTCAGCTTACTGTGGAGACACATGCTGGAACTTTTTTTTATTTTTATGTTTTGTAGTTTATGAGTTATTTAACTTAAACGCCCAATGCATTCTCTATGGCAATAGCACAAACTTCGGCATGCTACTATTCCTACATACTTACACCTAGCAACCCCATTCTAGCCTACTTAGGTTCATCTTACGTTGGACATGTTTGCCTGAAAAGGAATCTTTGAAATGTTTCATAGTTTTAGAAATATAGTGCTTTCAAATTTGAGACATTTAACATGGGGCTCAATGGCAGCTCTATAGGCACGTCAAAAGTCACTTTCACCTAGAAACTCCATTCACACTTTTTATTATTCAGCTTACTGTGGAGACACATGCTGGAACTTTTTTTTATTTTTATGTTTTGTAGTTTATGAGTTATTTAACTTAAACGCCCAATGCATTCTCTATGGCAATAGCACAAACTTCGGCATGCTACTATTCCTACATACTTACACCTAGCAACCCCATTCTAGCCTACTTAGGTTCATCTTATGGTGGACATGTTTGCCTGAAAAGGAATCTTTGAAATGTTTCATAGTTTTAGAAATATAGTGCTTTCAAATTTGAGACATTTAACATGGGGCTCAATGGCAGCTCTATAGGCACGTCAAAAGTCACTTTCACCTAGAAACTCCATTCACACTTTTTATTATTCAGCTTACTGTGGTGACACATGCTGGAACTTTTTTTTATTTTTATGTTTTGTAGTTTATGAGTTATTTAACTTAAACGCCCAATGCATTCTCTATGGCAATAGCACAAACTTCGGCATGCTACTATTCCTACATACTTACACCTAGCAACCCCATTCTAGCCTACTTAGGTTCATCTTACGGTGGACATGTTTGCCTGAAAAGGAATTTTTGAAATGTTTCATAGTTTTAGAAATATAGTGCTTTCAAATTTACAATGGGGCTCAATGGCAAAAATGATGAAAAACGGCGTGCTATAGTATGCCGTACGATATGGGCTATAGCCCATGGTCAAAAATGATGAAAAATTAGGATTAAAAAAAAAAAAAAAAAAAAAAAACAATGGGCTATAACCCATCGTTTTTTTCATTTTTTCATTTTTTTCAAATCCTCAAAAATGATGAAAAACGGCGTGCTATAGTATGCCGTACGATATGGGCTATAGCCCATGGTCCAAAATGATGAAAAACGAGGATTAAAAAAAAAATCAAAAATTAAAAAAACGATGGGCTATAACCCATCGTTTTTTTCATTTTTTCATTTTTTTTCAAATCCTCAAAGATTATGAAAAACGGCGTGCTATAGTATGCCGTACGATATGGGCTATAGCCCATGGTCAAAAATGATGAAAAATGAGGATTACATTTTTTTCAAAAATTCAAAAAACAATGGGCTATAACCCATCGTTTTTTTTATTTTTTTATTTTTTTCAAATCCTCAAAAATGATGAAAAACGGCGTGCTATAGTATGCCGTACGATATGGGCTATAGCCCATGGTCCAAAATGATGAAAAACGAGGATTAAAAAAAAATTAAAAAAACGATGGGCTATAACCCATCGTTTTTTTCATTTTTTCATTTTTTTCAAATCCTCAAAAATGATGAAAAACGGCGTGCTACAGTATAGTATGCCGTACGATATGGGCTATAGCCCATATCCTCGCGGTGTATAGCGGTGTATGAGAATGGGTGTTGCGGAGGATGAGAGCATTCCTCTCATCCTCCGCAACACAATGCATTCTCTATGGCAATAGCACAAACTTTGGCATGCTACTAGTCCTACATACTTACACCTAGCAACCCCATTCTAGCCTACTTAGGTTCATCTTATGGTGGACATGTTTGCCTGAAAAGGAATCTTTGAAATGTTTCATAGTTTTAGAAATATAGTGCTTTCAAATTTGAGACATTTAACATGGGGCTCAATGGCAGCTCTATAGGCACGTCAAAAGTCACTTTCACCTAGAAACTCCATTCACACTTTTTATTATTCAGCTTACTGTGGAGACACATGCTGGAACTTTTTTTTATTTTTATGTTTTGTAGTTTATGAGTTATTTAACTTAAACGCCCAATGCATTCTCTATGGCAATAGCACAAACTTCGGCATGCTACTATTCCTACATACTTACACCTACAGTAGCAACCCCATTCTAGCCTACTTAGGTTCATCTTACGGTGGACATGTTTGCCTGAAAAGGAATCTTTGAAATGTTTCATAGTTTTAGAAATATAGTGCTTTCAAATTTACAATGGGGCTCAATGGCAAAAATGATGAAAAACGGCGTGCTATAGTATGCCGTACGATATGGGCTATAGCCCATGGTCAAAAATGATGAAAAATGAGGATTAAAAAAAATTCAAAAATTCAAAAAACAATGGGCTATAACCCATCGTTTTTTTCATTTTTTCATTTTTTCATTTTTTCCAAATCCTCAAAAATGATGAAAAACGGCGTGCTATAGTATGCCGTACGATATGGGCTATAGCCCATGGTCAAAAATGATGAAAAATGAGGATTAAAAAAATAAAAAAAATAAAAAAAACAATGGGCTATAACCCATCGTTTTTTTCATTTTTTCCAAATCCTCAAAAATGATGAAAAACGGCGTGCTATAGTATGCCGTACGATATGGGCTATAGCCCATGGTCCAAAATGATGAAAAACGAGGATTAAAAAAAATTAAAAATTAAAAAAAACGATGGGCTATAACCCATCGTTTTTTTCATTTTTTCATTTTTTTCAAATCCTCAAAAATGATGAAAAACGGCGTGCTACAGTATGCCGTACGATATGGGCTATAGCCCATGGTCAAAAATGATGAAAAATGAGGATTAAAAAAAATTAAAAAAATATATAGCCCATGGTCAAAAATGGGATAAAAAACGTCTAAAAATAGACGTCTAAAACACGTCTATTTTTAGACGTGTTTTAGACGTGTATTTTTTGACGTTTTTATCTCATTTTTAGACGCTCGTCTAATAGCCCATACTGTACGGCATACTATAGCACGCCGTTTTTCATCATTTTTGAGGATTTGAAAAAAATTCAAAAATTCAAAAAACAATGGGCTATAACCCATCGTTTTTTTCATTTTTTCATTTTTTCCAAATCCTCAAAAATGATGAAAAACGGCGTGCTATAGTATGCCGTACGATATGGGCTATAGCCCATGGTCAAAAATGATGAAAAATGAGGATTAAAAAAAAAAAAAAAAAAAAAAAAACAATGGGCTATAACCCATCGTTTTTTTCATTTTTTCATTTTTTTCAAATCCTCAAAAATGATGAAAAACGGCGTGCTATAGTATGCCGTACGATATGGGCTATAGCCCATGGTCCAAAATGATGAAAAACGAGGATTAAAAAAAAAATCTAAAATTAAAAAAACGATGGGCTATAACCCATCGTTTTTTTCATTTTTTCATTTTTTTCAAATCCTCAAAGATTATGAAAAACGGCGTGCTATAGTATGCCGTACGATATGGGCTATAGCCCATGGTCAAAAATGATGAAAAATGAGGATTACATTTTTTTCAAAAATTAAAAAAACAATGGGGTATAACCCATCGTTTTTTTAATTTTTTAATTTTTTTCAAATCCTCAAAAATGATGAAAAACGGCGTGCTATAGTATGCCGTATGATATGGGCTATAGCCCATGGTCCAAAATGATGAAAAACGAGGATTAAAAAAAAAATCAAAAATTAAAAAAACGATGGGCTATAACCCATCGTTTTTTTCATTTTTTCATTTTTTTAAAATCCTCAAAAATTATGAAAAACGGCGTGCTATAGTATGCCGTACGATATGGGCTATAGCCCATGGTCAAAAATGAGGATTATCAAAAAACAATGGGCTATAACCCATCGTTTTTTTCATTTTTTCATTTTTTTCAAATCCTCAAAAATGATGAAAAACGGCGTGCTACAGTATAGTATGCCGTACGATATGGGCTATAGCCCATATCCTCGCGGTGTATAGCGGTGTATGAGAATGGGTGTTGCGGAGGATGAGAGCATTCCTCTCATCCTCCGCAACACAATGCATTCTCTATGGCAATAGCACAAACTTTGGCATGCTACTAGTCCTACATACTTACACCTAGCAACCCCATTCTAGCCTACTTAGGTTCATCTTATGGTGGACATGTTTGCCTGAAAAGGAATCTTTGAAATGTTTCATAGTTTTAGAAATATAGTGCTTTCAAATTTGAGACATTTAACATGGGGCTCAATGGCAGCTCTATAGGCACGTCAAAAGTCACTTTCACCTAGAAACTCCATTCACACTTTTTATTATTCAGCTTACTGTGGAGACACATGCTGGAACTTTTTTTTATTTTTATGTTTTGTAGTTTATGAGTTATTTAACTTAAACGCCCAATGCATTCTCTATGGCAATAGCACAAACTTCGGCATGCTACTATTCCTACATACTTACACCTAGCAACCCCATTCTAGCCTACTTAGGTTCATCTTACGGTGGACATGTTTGCCTGAAAAGGAATCTTTGAAATGTTTCATAGTTTTAGAAATATAGTGCTTTCAAATTTGAGACATTTAACATGGGGCTCAATGGCAGCTCTATAGGCACGTCAAAAGTCACTTTCACCTAGAAACTACATTCACACTTTTTATTATTCAGCTTACTGTGGAGACACATGCTGGAACTTTTTTTTATTTTTATGTTTTGTAGTTTATGAGTTATTTAACTTAAACGCCCAATGCATTCTCTATGGCAATAGCACAAACTTCGGCATGCTACTATTCCTACATACTTACACCTAGCAACCCCATTCTAGCCTACTTAGGTTCATCTTACGTTGGACATGTTTGCCTGAAAAGGAATCTTTGAAATGTTTCATAGTTTTAGAAATATAGTGCTTTCAAATTTGAGACATTTAACATGGGGCTCAATGGCAGCTCTATAGGCACGTCAAAAGTCACTTTCACCTAGAAACTCCATTCACACTTTTTATTATTCAGCTTACTGTGGAGACACATGCTGGAACTTTTTTTTATTTTTATGTTTTGTAGTTTATGAGTTATTTAACTTAAACGCCCAATGCATTCTCTATGGCAATAGCACAAACTTCGGCATGCTACTATTCCTACATACTTACACCTAGCAACCCCATTCTAGCCTACTTAGGTTCATCTTATGGTGGACATGTTTGCCTGAAAAGGAATCTTTGAAATGTTTCATAGTTTTAGAAATATAGTGCTTTCAAATTTGAGACATTTAACATGGGGCTCAATGGCAGCTCTATAGGCACGTCAAAAGTCACTTTCACCTAGAAACTCCATTCACACTTTTTATTATTCAGCTTACTGTGGTGACACATGCTGGAACTTTTTTTTATTTTTATGTTTTGTAGTTTATGAGTTATTTAACTTAAACGCCCAATGCATTCTCTATGGCAATAGCACAAACTTCGGCATGCTACTATTCCTACATACTTACACCTAGCAACCCCATTCTAGCCTACTTAGGTTCATCTTACGGTGGACATGTTTGCCTGAAAAGGAATTTTTGAAATGTTTCATAGTTTTAGAAATATAGTGCTTTCAAATTTACAATGGGGCTCAATGGCAAAAATGATGAAAAACGGCGTGCTATAGTATGCCGTACGATATGGGCTATAGCCCATGGTCAAAAATGATGAAAAATTAGGATAAAAAAAAAAAAAAAAAAAAAAAAACAATGGGCTATAACCCATCGTTTTTTTCATTTTTTCATTTTTTTCAAATCCTCAAAAATGATGAAAAACGGCGTGCTATAGTATGCCGTACGATATGGGCTATAGCCCATGGTCCAAAATGATGAAAAACGAGGATTAAAAAAAAAATCAAAAATTAAAAAAACGATGGGCTATAACCCATCGTTTTTTTCATTTTTTCATTTTTTTTCAAATCCTCAAAGATTATGAAAAACGGCGTGCTATAGTATGCCGTACGATATGGGCTATAGCCCATGGTCAAAAATGATGAAAAATGAGGATTACATTTTTTTCAAAAATTCAAAAAACAATGGGCTATAACCCATCGTTTTTTTTATTTTTTTATTTTTTTCAAATCCTCAAAAATGATGAAAAACGGCGTGCTATAGTATGCCGTACGATATGGGCTATAGCCCATGGTCCAAAATGATGAAAAACGAGGATTAAAAAAAAATTAAAAAAACGATGGGCTATAACCCATCGTTTTTTTCATTTTTTCATTTTTTTCAAATCCTCAAAAATGATGAAAAACGGCGTGCTACAGTATAGTATGCCGTACGATATGGGCTATAGCCCATATCCTCGCGGTGTATAGCGGTGTATGAGAATGGGTGTTGCGGAGGATGAGAGCATTCCTCTCATCCTCCGCAACACAATGCATTCTCTATGGCAATAGCACAAACTTTGGCATGCTACTAGTCCTACATACTTACACCTAGCAACCCCATTCTAGCCTACTTAGGTTCATCTTATGGTGGACATGTTTGCCTGAAAAGGAATCTTTGAAATGTTTCATAGTTTTAGAAATATAGTGCTTTCAAATTTGAGACATTTAACATGGGGCTCAATGGCAGCTCTATAGGCACGTCAAAAGTCACTTTCACCTAGAAACTCCATTCACACTTTTTATTATTCAGCTTACTGTGGAGACACATGCTGGAACTTTTTTTTATTTTTATGTTTTGTAGTTTATGAGTTATTTAACTTAAACGCCCAATGCATTCTCTATGGCAATAGCACAAACTTCGGCATGCTACTATTCCTACATACTTACACCTACAGTAGCAACCCCATTCTAGCCTACTTAGGTTCATCTTACGGTGGACATGTTTGCCTGAAAAGGAATCTTTGAAATGTTTCATAGTTTTAGAAATATAGTGCTTTCAAATTTACAATGGGGCTCAATGGCAAAAATGATGAAAAACGGCGTGCTATAGTATGCCGTACGATATGGGCTATAGCCCATGGTCAAAAATGATGAAAAATTAGGATTAAAAAATTCAAAAATTCAAAAAACAATGGGCTATAACCCATCGTTTTTTTCATTTTTTCATTTTTTCCAAATCCTCAAAAATGATGAAAAACGGCGTGCTACAGTATGCCGTACGATATGGGCTATAGCCCATGGTCAAAAATGATGAAAAATGAGGATTAAAAAAAATTAAAAAAATATATAGCCCATAGTCAAAAATGGGATAAAAAACGTCTAAAAATAGACGTCTAAAACACGTCTATTTTTAGACGTGTTTTAGACGTGTATTTTTTGACGTTTTTATCTCATTTTTAGACGCTCGTCTAATAGCCCATACTGTACGGCATACTATAGCACGCCGTTTTTCATCATTTTTGAGGATTTGAAAAAAATTAAGAAAAAAAAAAACGATGGGTTATAGCCCATCGTTTTTTGAATTTTTGATTTTTTTTCAAATCCTCAAAAATGATGAAAAACGGCTTGCTATAGTATGCCGTACAGTATGGGCTATAGCCCATGGTCAAAAATGGGATAAAGAACGTCTAAAAATAGACGTCTAAAACACGTCTATTTTTAGACGTGTTTTAGACGTCTATTTTTAGACGTTTTTATCCCATTTTTAGACGCTCGTCTAATAGCCCATACTTTACGGCATACTATAGCACGCCGTTTTTAATCATTTTTGAGGATTTGAAAAAAATGGAAAAAAATAAAACGATGGGTTATAGCCCATCGTTTTTTGAATTTTTTAACTTTTTTTCAAATCCTAAAAAATGATGAAAAATGGCGTGCTATAGTATGCCGTACGGTATGGGCTATAGCCCATGGTCAAAAATGGGATAAAAAGCGTCTAAAAATAGACGTCTAAAACACGTCTATTTTTAGACATGTTTTAGACGTGTATTTTTTGACGTTTTTATCCCATTTTTAGACGCTCGTCTAATAGCCCAAACTGTACGGCATACTATAGCACGCCGTTTTTCATCATTTTTGAGGATTTGAAAAAGAAAAAAAACGATGGGTTATAGCCCATCGTTTTTTAAATTTTTGATTTTTTTTCAAATCCTCAAAAATGATGAAAAACGGCGTGCTATAGTATGCCGTACGGTATGGGCTATAGCCCATGGTCAAAAATGATGAAAAATTAGGATTAAAAAAAAAAAAAAAAAAAAAAAACAATGGGCTATAACCCATCGTTTTTTTCATTTTTTCATTTTTTTCAAATCCTCAAAAATGATGAAAAACGGCGTGCTATAGTATGCCGTACGATATGGGCTATAGCCCATGGTCCAAAATGATGAAAAACGAGGATTAAAAAAAAAATCAAAAATTAAAAAAACGATGGGCTATAACCCATCGTTTTTTTCATTTTTTCATTTTTTTTCAAATCCTCAAAGATTATGAAAAACGGCGTGCTATAGTATGCCGTACGATATGGGCTATAGCCCATGGTCAAAAATGATGAAAAATGAGGATTACATTTTTTTCAAAAATTCAAAAAACAATGGGCTATAACCCATCGGTTTTTTAATTTTTTATTTTTTTTCAAATCCTCAAAAATGATGAAAAACGGCGTGCTATAGTATGCCGTACGATATGGGCTATAGCCCATGGTCCAAAATGATGAAAAACGAGGATTAAAAAAAAAAAAAAAAATTAAAAAAACGATGGGCTATAACCCATCGTTTTTTTCATTTTTTCATTTTTTTCAAATCCTCAAAAATTATGAAAAACGGCGTGCTATAGTATGCCGTACGATATGGGCTATAGCCCATGGTCAAAAATGAGGATTATCAAAAAACAATGGGCTATAACCCATCGTTTTTTTCATTTTTTCATTTTTTTCAAATCCTCAAAAATGATGAAAAACGGCGTGCTACAGTATAGTATGCCGTACGATATGGGCTATAGCCCATATCCTCGCGGTGTATAGCGGTGTATGAGAATGGGTGTTGCGGAGGATGAGAGCATTCCTCTCATCCTCCGCAACACAATGCATTCTCTATGGCAATAGCACAAACTTTGGCATGCTACTAGTCCTACATACTTACACCTAGCAACCCCATTCTAGCCTACTTAGGTTCATCTTATGGTGGACATGTTTGCCTGAATAGGAATCTTTGAAATGTTTCATAGTTTTAGAAATATAGTGCTTTCAAATTTGAGACATTTAACATGGGGCTCAATGGCAGCTCTATAGGCACGTCAAAAGTCACTTTCACCTAGAAACTCCATTCACACTTTTTATTATTCAGCTTACTGTGGAGACACATGCTGGAACTTTTTTTTATTTTTATGTTTTGTAGTTTATGAGTTATTTAACTTAAACGCCCAATGCATTCTCTATGGCAATAGCACAAACTTCGGCATGCTACTATTCCTACATACTTACACCTACAGTAGCAACCCCATTCTAGCCTACTTAGGTTCATCTTACGGTGGACATGTTTGCCTGAAAAGGAATCTTTGAAATGTTTCATAGTTTTAGAAATATAGTGCTTTCAAATTTACAATGGGGCTCAATGGCAAAAATGATGAAAAACGGCGTGCTATAGTATGCCGTACGATATGGGCTATAGCCCATGGTCAAAAATGATGAAAAATGAGGATTAAAAAAAATTCAAAAATTCAAAAAACAATGGGCTATAACCCATCGTTTTTTTCATTTTTTCATTTTTTTCAAATCCTCAAAAATGATGAAAAACGGCGTGCTACAGTATGCCGTACGATATGGGCTATAGCCCATGGTCAAAAATGATGAAAAATGAGGATTAAAAAAAATTAAAAAAATATATAGCCCATGGTCAAAAATGGGATAAAAAACGTCTAAAAATAGACGTCTAAAACACGTCTATTTTTAGACGTGTTTTAGACGTGTATTTTTTGACGTTTTTATCTCATTTTTAGACGCTCGTCTAATAGCCCATACTGTACGGCATACTATAGCACGCCGTTTTTCATCATTTTTGAGGATTTGAAAAAAATTCAAAAATTCAAAAAACAATGGGCTATAACCCATCGTTTTTTTCATTTTTTCATTTTTTCCAAATCCTCAAAAATGATGAAAAACGGCGTGCTATAGTATGCCGTACGATATGGGCTATAGCCCATGGTCAAAAATGATGAAAAATGAGGATTAAAAAAAAAACAAAAAAAAAAAAAACAATGGGCTATAACCCATCGTTTTTTTCATTTTTTCATTTTTTCCAAATCCTCAAAAATGATGAAAAACGGCGTGCTATAGTATGCCGTACGATATGGGCTATAGCCCATGGTCCAAAATGATGAAAAACGAGGATTAAAAAAAAAATCTAAAATTAAAAAAACGATGGGCTATAACCCATCGTTTTTTTCATTTTTTCATTTTTTTCAAATCCTCAAAGATTATGAAAAACGGCGTGCTATAGTATGCCGTACGATATGGGCTATAGCCCATGGTCAAAAATGATGAAAAATGAGGATTACATTTTTTTCAAAAATTCAAAAAACAATGGGGTATAACCCATCGTTTTTTTAATTTTTTAATTTTTTTCAAATCCTCAAAAATGATGAAAAACGGCGTGCTATAGTATGCCGTATGATATGGGCTATAGCCCATGGTCCAAAATGATGAAAAACGAGGATTAAAAAAAAAATCAAAAATTAAAAAAACGATGGGCTATAACCCATCGTTTTTTTCATTTTTTCATTTTTTTAAAATCCTCAAAAATTATGAAAAACGGCGTGCTATAGTATGCCGTACGATATGGGCTATAGCCCATGGTCAAAAATGAGGATTATCAAAAAACAATGGGCTATAACCCATCGTTTTTTTCATTTTTTCATTTTTTTCAAATCCTCAAAAATGATGAAAAACGGCGTGCTACAGTATAGTATGCCGTACGATATGGGCTATAGCCCATATCCTCGCGGTGTATAGCGGTGTATGAGAATGGGTGTTGCGGAGGATGAGAGCATTCCTCTCATCCTCCGCAACACAATGCATTCTCTATGGCAATAGCACAAACTTTGGCATGCTACTAGTCCTACATACTTACACCTAGCAACCCCATTCTAGCCTACTTAGGTTCATCTTATGGTGGACATGTTTGCCTGAAAAGGAATCTTTGAAATGTTTCATAGTTTTAGAAATATAGTGCTTTCAAATTTGAGACATTTAACATGGGGCTCAATGGCAGCTCTATAGGCACGTCAAAAGTCACTTTCACCTAGAAACTCCATTCACACTTTTTATTATTCAGCTTACTGTGGAGACACATGCTGGAACTTTTTTTTATTTTTATGTTTTGTAGTTTATGAGTTATTTAACTTAAACGCCCAATGCATTCTCTATGGCAATAGCACAAACTTCGGCATGCTACTATTCCTACATACTTACACCTAGCAACCCCATTCTAGCCTACTTAGGTTCATCTTACGGTGGACATGTTTGCCTGAAAAGGAATCTTTGAAATGTTTCATAGTTTTAGAAATATAGTGCTTTCAAATTTGAGACATTTAACATGGGGCTCAATGGCAGCTCTATAGGCACGTCAAAAGTCACTTTCACCTAGAAACTACATTCACACTTTTTATTATTCAGCTTACTGTGGAGACACATGCTGGAACTTTTTTTTATTTTTATGTTTTGTAGTTTATGAGTTATTTAACTTAAACGCCCAATGCATTCTCTATGGCAATAGCACAAACTTCGGCATGCTACTATTCCTACATACTTACACCTAGCAACCCCATTCTAGCCTACTTAGGTTCATCTTACGTTGGACATGTTTGCCTGAAAAGGAATCTTTGAAATGTTTCATAGTTTTAGAAATATAGTGCTTTCAAATTTGAGACATTTAACATGGGGCTCAATGGCAGCTCTATAGGCACGTCAAAAGTCACTTTCACCTAGAAACTCCATTCACACTTTTTATTATTCAGCTTACTGTGGAGACACATGCTGGAACTTTTTTTTATTTTTATGTTTTGTAGTTTATGAGTTATTTAACTTAAACGCCCAATGCATTCTCTATGGCAATAGCACAAACTTCGGCATGCTACTATTCCTACATACTTACACCTAGCAACCCCATTCTAGCCTACTTAGGTTCATCTTATGGTGGACATGTTTGCCTGAAAAGGAATCTTTGAAATGTTTCATAGTTTTAGAAATATAGTGCTTTCAAATTTGAGACATTTAACATGGGGCTCAATGGCAGCTCTATAGGCACGTCAAAAGTCACTTTCACCTAGAAACTCCATTCACACTTTTTATTATTCAGCTTACTGTGGTGACACATGCTGGAACTTTTTTTTATTTTTATGTTTTGTAGTTTATGAGTTATTTAACTTAAACGCCCAATGCATTCTCTATGGCAATAGCACAAACTTCGGCATGCTACTATTCCTACATACTTACACCTAGCAACCCCATTCTAGCCTACTTAGGTTCATCTTACGGTGGACATGTTTGCCTGAAAAGGAATTTTTGAAATGTTTCATAGTTTTAGAAATATAGTGCTTTCAAATTTACAATGGGGCTCAATGGCAAAAATGATGAAAAACGGCGTGCTATAGTATGCCGTACGATATGGGCTATAGCCCATGGTCAAAAATGATGAAAGATGAGGATTAAAAAAAATTCAAAAATTCAAAAAACAATGGGCTATAACCCATCGTTTTTTTTTTTTTTTTTTTTTTTTTTCAAATCCTCAAAAATGATGAATAACGGCGTGCTATAGTATGCCGTACGATTTGGGCTATAGCCCATGGTCAAAAATGATGAAAAATTAGGATTAAAAAAAAAAAAAAAAAAAAAAAACAATGGGCTATAACCCATCGTTTTTTTCATTTTTTCATTTTTTTCAAATCCTCAAAAATGATGAAAAACGGCGTGCTATAGTATGCCGTACGATATGGGCTATAGCCCATGGTCCAAAATGATGAAAAACGAGGATTAAAAAAAAAATCAAAAATTAAAAAAACGATGGGCTATAACCCATCGTTTTTTTCATTTTTTCATTTTTTTTCAAATCCTCAAAGATTATGAAAAACGGCGTGCTATAGTATGCCGTACGATATGGGCTATAGCCCATGGTCAAAAATGATGAAAAATGAGGATTACATTTTTTTCAAAAATTCAAAAAACAATGGGCTATAACCCATCGGTTTTTTAATTTTTTAATTTTTTTCAAATCCTCAAAAATGATGAAAAACGGCGTGCTATAGTATGCCGTACGATATGGGCTATAGCCCATGGTCCAAAATGATGAAAAACGAGGATTAAAAAAAAAAAATAATAATAAAAAAACGATGGGCTATAACCCATCGTTTTTTTCATTTTTTCATTTTTTTCAAATCCTCAAAAATTATGAAAAACGGCGTGCTATAGTATGCCGTACGATATGGGCTATAGCCCATGGTCAAAAATGAGGATTATCAAAAAACAATGGGCTATAACCCATCGTTTTTTTCATTTTTTCATTTTTTTCAAATCCTCAAAAATGATGAAAAACGGCGTGCTACAGTATAGTATGCCGTACGATATGGGCTATAGCCCATATCCTCGCGGTGTATAGCGGTGTATGAGAATGGGTGTTGCGGAGGATGAGAGCATTCCTCTCATCCTCCGCAACACAATGCATTCTCTATGGCAATAGCACAAACTTTGGCATGCTACTAGTCCTACATACTTACACCTAGCAACCCCATTCTAGCCTACTTAGGTTCATCTTATGGTGGACATGTTTGCCTGAATAGGAATCTTTGAAATGTTTCATAGTTTTAGAAATATAGTGCTTTCAAATTTGAGACATTTAACATGGGGCTCAATGGCAGCTCTATAGGCACGTCAAAAGTCACTTTCACCTAGAAACTCCATTCACACTTTTTATTATTCAGCTTACTGTGGAGACACATGCTGGAACTTTTTTTTATTTTTATGTTTTGTAGTTTATGAGTTATTTAACTTAAACGCCCAATGCATTCTCTATGGCAATAGCACAAACTTCGGCATGCTACTATTCCTACATACTTACACCTACAGTAGCAACCCCATTCTAGCCTACTTAGGTTCATCTTACGGTGGACATGTTTGCCTGAAAAGGAATCTTTGAAATGTTTCATAGTTTTAGAAATATAGTGCTTTCAAATTTACAATGGGGCTCAATGGCAAAAATGATGAAAAACGGCGTGCTATAGTATGCCGTATGATATGGGCTATAGCCCATGGTCAAAAATGATGAAAAATGAGGATTAAAAAAAATTCAAAAATTCAAAAAACAATGGGCTATAACCCATCGTTTTTTTCATTTTTTCATTTTTTCATTTTTTCCAAATCCTCAAAAATGATGAAAAACGGCGTGCTATAGTATGCCGTACGATATGGGCTATAGCCCATGGTCAAAAATGATGAAAAATGAGGATTAAAAAAATAAAAAAAATAAAAAAAACAATGGGCTATAACCCATCGTTTTTTTCATTTTTTCCAAATCCTCAAAAATGATGAAAAACGGCGTGCTATAGTATGCCGTACGATATGGGCTATAGCCCATGGTCCAAAATGATGAAAAACGAGGATTAAAAAAAATCAAAAATTAAAAAAAACGATGGGCTATAACCCATCGTTTTTTTCATTTTTTCATTTTTTTCAAATCCTCAAAAATGATGAAAAACGGCGTGCTACAGTATGCCGTACGATATGGGCTATAGCCCATGGTCAAAAATGATGAAAAATGAGGATTAAAAAAAATTAAAAAAATATATAGCCCATGGTCAAAAATGGGATAAAAAACGTCTAAAAATAGACGTCTAAAACACGTCTATTTTTAGACGTGTTTTAGACGTGTATTTTTTGACGTTTTTATCTCATTTTTAGACGCTCGTCTAATAGCCCATACTGTACGGCATACTATAGCACGCCGTTTTTCATCATTTTTGAGGATTTGAAAAAAATTCAAAAATTCAAAAAACAATGGGCTATAACCCATCGTTTTTTTCATTTTTTCATTTTTTCCAAATCCTCAAAAATGATGAAAAACGGCGTGCTATAGTATGCCGTACGATATGGGCTATAGCCCATGGTCCAAAATGATGAAAAACGAGGATTAAAAAAAAAATCTAAAATTAAAAAAACGATGGGCTATAACCCATCGTTTTTTTCATTTTTTCATTTTTTTCAAATCCTCAAAGATTATGAAAAACGGCGTGCTATAGTATGCCGTACGATATGGGCTATAGCCCATGGTCAAAAATGATGAAAAATGAGGATTACATTTTTTTCAAAAATTCAAAAAACAATGGGGTATAACCCATCGTTTTTTTAATTTTTTAATTTTTTTCAAATCCTCAAAAATGATGAAAAACGGCGTGCTATAGTATGCCGTATGATATGGGCTATAGCCCATGGTCCAAAATGATGAAAAACGAGGATTAAAAAAAAAATCAAAAATTAAAAAAACGATGGGCTATAACCCATCGTTTTTTTCATTTTTTCATTTTTTTTAAATCCTCAAAAATTATGAAAAACGGCGTGCTATAGTATGCCGTACGATATGGGCTATAGCCCATGGTCAAAAATGAGGATTATCAAAAAACAATGGGCTATAACCCATCGTTTTTTTCATTTTTTCATTTTTTTCAAATCCTCAAAAATGATGAAAAACGGCGTGCTACAGTATAGTATGCCGTACGATATGGGCTATAGCCCATATCCTCGCGGTGTATAGCGGTGTATGAGAATGGGTGTTGCGGAGGATGAGAGCATTCCTCTCATCCTCCGCAACACAATGCATTCTCTATGGCAATAGCACAAACTTTGGCATGCTACTAGTCCTACATACTTACACCTAGCAACCCCATTCTAGCCTACTTAGGTTCATCTTATGGTGGACATGTTTGCCTGAAAAGGAATCTTTGAAATGTTTCATAGTTTTAGAAATATAGTGCTTTCAAATTTGAGACATTTAACATGGGGCTCAATGGCAGCTCTATAGGCACGTCAAAAGTCACTTTCACCTAGAAACTCCATTCACACTTTTTATTATTCAGCTTACTGTGGAGACACATGCTGGAACTTTTTTTTATTTTTATGTTTTGTAGTTTATGAGTTATTTAACTTAAACGCCCAATGCATTCTCTATGGCAATAGCACAAACTTCGGCATGCTACTATTCCTACATACTTACACCTAGCAACCCCATTCTAGCCTACTTAGGTTCATCTTACGGTGGACATGTTTGCCTGAAAAGGAATCTTTGAAATGTTTCATAGTTTTAGAAATATAGTGCTTTCAAATTTGAGACATTTAACATGGGGCTCAATGGCAGCTCTATAGGCACGTCAAAAGTCACTTTCACCTAGAAACTACATTCACACTTTTTATTATTCAGCTTACTGTGGAGACACATGCTGGAACTTTTTTTTATTTTTATGTTTTGTAGTTTATGAGTTATTTAACTTAAACGCCCAATGCATTCTCTATGGCAATAGCACAAACTTCGGCATGCTACTATTCCTACATACTTACACCTAGCAACCCCATTCTAGCCTACTTAGGTTCATCTTACGTTGGACATGTTTGCCTGAAAAGGAATCTTTGAAATGTTTCATAGTTTTAGAAATATAGTGCTTTCAAATTTGAGACATTTAACATGGGGCTCAATGGCAGCTCTATAGGCACGTCAAAAGTCACTTTCACCTAGAAACTCCATTCACACTTTTTATTATTCAGCTTACTGTGGAGACACATGCTGGAACTTTTTTTTATTTTTATGTTTTGTAGTTTATGAGTTATTTAACTTAAACGCCCAATGCATTCTCTATGGCAATAGCACAAACTTCGGCATGCTACTATTCCTACATACTTACACCTAGCAACCCCATTCTAGCCTACTTAGGTTCATCTTATGGTGGACATGTTTGCCTGAAAAGGAATCTTTGAAATGTTTCATAGTTTTAGAAATATAGTGCTTTCAAATTTGAGACATTTAACATGGGGCTCAATGGCAGCTCTATAGGCACGTCAAAAGTCACTTTCACCTAGAAACTCCATTCACACTTTTTATTATTCAGCTTACTGTGGAGACACATGCTGGAACTTTTTTTTATTTTTATGTTTTGTAGTTTATGAGTTATTTAACTTAAACGCCCAATGCATTCTCTATGGCAATAGCACAAACTTCGGCATGCTACTATTCCTACATACTTACACCTAGCAACCCCATTCTAGCCTACTTAGGTTCATCTTATGGTGGACATGTTTGCCTGAAAAGGAATCTTTGAAATGTTTCATAGTTTTAGAAATATAGTGCTTTCAAATTTGAGACATTTAACATGGGGCTCAATGGCAGCTCTATAGGCACGTCAAAAGTCACTTTCACCTAGAAACTCCATTCACACTTTTTATTATTCAGCTTACTGTGGTGACACATGCTGGAACTTTTTTTTATTTTTATGTTTTGTAGTTTATGAGTTATTTAACTTAAACGCCCAATGCATTCTCTATGGCAATAGCACAAACTTCGGCATGCTACTATTCCTACATACTTACACCTAGCAACCCCATTCTAGCCTACTTAGGTTCATCTTACGGTGGACATGTTTGCCTGAAAAGGAATTTTTGAAATGTTTCATAGTTTTAGAAATATAGTGCTTTCAAATTTACAATGGGGCTCAATGGCAAAAATGATGAAAAACGGCGTGCTATAGTATGCCGTACGATATGGGCTATAGCCCATGGTCAAAAATGATGAAAGATGAGGATTAAAAAAAATTCAAAAATTCAAAAAACAATGGGCTATAACCCATCGTTTTTTTTTTTTTTTTTTTTTTTTTTCAAATCCTCAAAAATGATGAATAACGGCGTGCTATAGTATGCCGTACGATTTGGGCTATAGCCCATGGTCAAAAATGATGAAAAATTAGGATTAAAAAAAAAAAAAAAAAAAAAAAACAATGGGCTATAACCCATCGTTTTTTTCATTTTTTCATTTTTTTCAAATCCTCAAAAATGATGAAAAACGGCGTGCTATAGTATGCCGTACGATATGGGCTATAGCCCATGGTCCAAAATGATGAAAAACGAGGATTAAAAAAAAAATCAAAAATTAAAAAAACGATGGGCTATAACCCATCGTTTTTTTCATTTTTTCATTTTTTTTCAAATCCTCAAAGATTATGAAAAACGGCGTGCTATAGTATGCCGTACGATATGGGCTATAGCCCATGGTCAAAAATGATGAAAAATGAGGATTACATTTTTTTCAAAAATTCAAAAAACAATGGGCTATAACCCATCGGTTTTTTAATTTTTTAATTTTTTTCAAATCCTCAAAAATGATGAAAAACGGCGTGCTATAGTATGCCGTACGATATGGGCTATAGCCCATGGTCCAAAATGATGAAAAACGAGGATAAAAAAAAAAAAAAAAAATTAAAAAAACGATGGGCTATAACCCATCGTTTTTTTCATTTTTTCATTTTTTTCAAATCCTCAAAAATTATGAAAAACGGCGTGCTATAGTATGCCGTACGATATGGGCTATAGCCCATGGTCAAAAATGAGGATTATCAAAAAACAATGGGCTATAACCCATCGTTTTTTTCATTTTTTCATTTTTTTCAAATCCTCAAAAATGATGAAAAACGGCGTGCTACAGTATAGTATGCCGTACGATATGGGCTATAGCCCATATCCTCGCGGTGTATAGCGGTGTATGAGAATGGGTGTTGCGGAGGATGAGAGCATTCCTCTCATCCTCCGCAACACAATGCATTCTCTATGGCAATAGCACAAACTTTGGCATGCTACTAGTCCTACATACTTACACCTAGCAACCCCATTCTAGCCTACTTAGGTTCATCTTATGGTGGACATGTTTGCCTGAATAGGAATCTTTGAAATGTTTCATAGTTTTAGAAATATAGTGCTTTCAAATTTGAGACATTTAACATGGGGCTCAATGGCAGCTCTATAGGCACGTCAAAAGTCACTTTCACCTAGAAACTCCATTCACACTTTTTATTATTCAGCTTACTGTGGAGACACATGCTGGAACTTTTTTTTATTTTTATGTTTTGTAGTTTATGAGTTATTTAACTTAAACGCCCAATGCATTCTCTATGGCAATAGCACAAACTTCGGCATGCTACTATTCCTACATACTTACACCTACAGTAGCAACCCCATTCTAGCCTACTTAGGTTCATCTTACGGTGGACATGTTTGCCTGAAAAGGAATCTTTGAAATGTTTCATAGTTTTAGAAATATAGTGCTTTCAAATTTACAATGGGGCTCAATGGCAAAAATGATGAAAAACGGCGTGCTATAGTATGCCGTACGATATGGGCTATAGCCCATGGTCAAAAATGATGAAAAATGAGGATTAAAAAAAAATCAAAAATTCAAAAAACAATGGGCTATAACCCATCGTTTTTTTCATTTTTTCATTTTTTCATTTTTTCCAAATCCTCAAAAATGATGAAAAACGGCGTGCTATAGTATGCCGTACGATATGGGCTATAGCCCATGGTCAAAAATGATGAAAAATGAGGATAAAAAAAATAAAAAAAATAAAAAAAACAATGGGCTATAACCCATCGTTTTTTTCATTTTTTCCAAATCCTCAAAAATGATGAAAAACGGCGTGCTATAGTATGCCGTACGATATGGGCTATAGCCCATGGTCCAAAATGATGAAAAACGAGGATTAAAAAAAATCAAAAATTAAAAAAAACGATGGGCTATAACCCATCGTTTTTTTCATTTTTTCATTTTTTTCAAATCCTCAAAAATGATGAAAAACGGCGTGCTACAGTATGCCGTACGATATGGGCTATAGCCCATGGTCAAAAATGATGAAAAATGAGGATTAAAAAAAATTAAAAAAATATATAGCCCATGGTCAAAAATGGGATAAAAAACGTCTAAAAATAGACGTCTAAAACACGTCTATTTTTAGACGTGTTTTAGACGTGTATTTTTTGACGTTTTTATCTCATTTTTAGACGCTCGTCTAATAGCCCATACTGTACGGCATACTATAGCACGCCGTTTTTCATCATTTTTGAGGATTTGAAAAAAATTCAAAAATTCAAAAAACAATGGGCTATAACCCATCGTTTTTTTCATTTTTTCATTTTTTCCAAATCCTCAAAAATGATGAAAAACGGCGTGCTATAGTATGCCGTACGATATGGGCTATAGCCCATGGTCCAAAATGATGAAAAACGAGGATTAAAAAAAAAATCTAAAATTAAAAAAACGATGGGCTATAACCCATCGTTTTTTTCATTTTTTCATTTTTTTCAAATCCTCAAAGATTATGAAAAACGGCGTGCTATAGTATGCCGTACGATATGGGCTATAGCCCATGGTCAAAAATGATGAAAAATGAGGATTACATTTTTTTCAAAAATTCAAAAAACAATGGGGTATAACCCATCGTTTTTTTTTAATTTTTTAATTTTTTTCAAATCCTCAAAAATGATGAAAAACGGCGTGCTATAGTATGCCGTATGATATGGGCTATAGCCCATGGTCCAAAATGATGAAAAACGAGGATTAAAAAAAAAATCAAAAATTAAAAAAACGATGGGCTATAACCCATCGTTTTTTTCATTTTTTCATTTTTTTAAAATCCTCAAAAATTATGAAAAACGGCGTGCTATAGTATGCCGTACGATATGGGCTATAGCCCATGGTCAAAAATGAGGATTATCAAAAAACAATGGGCTATAACCCATCGTTTTTTTCATTTTTTCATTTTTTTCAAAACCTCAAAAATGATGAAAAACGGCGTGCTACAGTATAGTATGCCGTACGATATGGGCTATAGCCCATATCCTCGCGGTGTATAGCGGTGTATGAGAATGGGTGTTGCGGAGGATGAGAGCATTCCTCTCATCCTCCGCAACACAATGCATTCTCTATGGCAATAGCACAAACTTTGGCATGCTACTAGTCCTACATACTTACACCTAGCAACCCCATTCTAGCCTACTTAGGTTCATCTTATGGTGGACATGTTTGCCTGAAAAGGAATCTTTGAAATGTTTCATAGTTTTAGAAATATAGTGCTTTCAAATTTGAGACATTTAACATGGGGCTCAATGGCAGCTCTATAGGCACGTCAAAAGTCACTTTCACCTAGAAACTCCATTCACACTTTTTATTATTCAGCTTACTGTGGAGACACATGCTGGAACTTTTTTTTATTTTTATGTTTTGTAGTTTATGAGTTATTTAACTTAAACGCCCAATGCATTCTCTATGGCAATAGCACAAACTTCGGCATGCTACTATTCCTACATACTTACACCTAGCAACCCCATTCTAGCCTACTTAGGTTCATCTTACGGTGGACATGTTTGCCTGAAAAGGAATCTTTGAAATGTTTCATAGTTTTAGAAATATAGTGCTTTCAAATTTGAGACATTTAACATGGGGCTCAATGGCAGCTCTATAGGCACGTCAAAAGTCACTTTCACCTAGAAACTACATTCACACTTTTTATTATTCAGCTTACTGTGGAGACACATGCTGGAACTTTTTTTTATTTTTATGTTTTGTAGTTTATGAGTTATTTAACTTAAACGCCCAATGCATTCTCTATGGCAATAGCACAAACTTCGGCATGCTACTATTCCTACATACTTACACCTAGCAACCCCATTCTAGCCTACTTAGGTTCATCTTACGTTGGACATGTTTGCCTGAAAAGGAATCTTTGAAATGTTTCATAGTTTTAGAAATATAGTGCTTTCAAATTTGAGACATTTAACATGGGGCTCAATGGCAGCTCTATAGGCACGTCAAAAGTCACTTTCACCTAGAAACTCCATTCACACTTTTTATTATTCAGCTTACTGTGGAGACACATGCTGGAACTTTTTTTTATTTTTATGTTTTGTAGTTTATGAGTTATTTAACTTAAACGCCCAATGCATTCTCTATGGCAATAGCACAAACTTCGGCATGCTACTATTCCTACATACTTACACCTAGCAACCCCATTCTAGCCTACTTAGGTTCATCTTATGGTGGACATGTTTGCCTGAAAAGGAATCTTTGAAATGTTTCATAGTTTTAGAAATATAGTGCTTTCAAATTTGAGACATTTAACATGGGGCTCAATGGCAGCTCTATAGGCACGTCAAAAGTCACTTTCACCTAGAAACTCCATTCACACTTTTTATTATTCAGCTTACTGTGGTGACACATGCTGGAACTTTTTTTTATTTTTATGTTTTGTAGTTTATGAGTTATTTAACTTAAACGCCCAATGCATTCTCTATGGCAATAGCACAAACTTCGGCATGCTACTATTCCTACATACTTACACCTAGCAACCCCATTCTAGCCTACTTAGGTTCATCTTACGGTGGACATGTTTGCCTGAAAAGGAATTTTTGAAATGTTTCATAGTTTTAGAAATATAGTGCTTTCAAATTTACAATGGGGCTCAATGGCAAAAATGATGAAAAACGGCGTGCTATAGTATGCCGTACGATATGGGCTATAGCCCATGGTCAAAAATGATGAAAGATGAGGATTAAAAAAAATTCAAAAATTCAAAAAACAATGGGCTATAACCCATCGTTTTTTTTTTTTTTTTTTTTTTTTTCAAATCCTCAAAAATGATGAATAACGGCGTGCTATAGTATGCCGTACGATTTGGGCTATAGCCCATGGTCAAAAATGATGAAAAATTAGGATTAAAAAAAAAAAAAAAAAAAAAAACAATGGGCTATAACCCATCGTTTTTTTCATTTTTTCATTTTTTTCAAATCCTCAAAAATGATGAAAAACGGCGTGCTATAGTATGCCGTACGATATGGGCTATAGCCCATGGTCCAAAATGATGAAAAACGAGGATTAAAAAAAAAATCTAAAATAAAAAAAACGATGGGCTATAACCCATCGTTTTTTTAATTTTTTCATTTTTTTTCAAATCCTCAAAGATTATGAAAAACGGCGTGCTATAGTATGCCGTACGATATGGGCTATAGCCCATGGTCAAAAATGATGAAAAATGAGGATTACATTTTTTTCAAAAATTCAAAAAACAATGGGCTATAACCCATCGTTTTTTTAATTTTTTTATTTTTTTCAAATCCTCAAAAATGATGAAAAACGGCGTGCTATAGTATGCCGTACGATATGGGCTATAGCCCATGGTCCAAAATGATGAAAAACGAGGATTAAAAAAAAAAAAAAAAATTAAAAAAACGATGGGCTATAACCCATCGTTTTTTTCATTTTTTCATTTTTTTCAAATCCTCAAAAATGATGAAAAACGGCGTGCTACAGTATAGTATGCCGTACGATATGGGCTATAGCCCATATCCTCGCGGTGTATAGCGGTGTATGAGAATGGGTGTTGCGGAGGATGAGAGCATTCCTCTCATCCTCCGCAACACAATGCATTCTCTATGGCAATAGCACAAACTTTGGCATGCTACTAGTCCTACATACTTACACCTAGCAACCCCATTCTAGCCTACTTAGGTTCATCTTATGGTGGACATGTTTGCCTGAATAGGAATCTTTGAAATGTTTCATAGTTTTAGAAATATAGTGCTTTCAAATTTGAGACATTTAACATGGGGCTCAATGGCAGCTCTATAGGCACGTCAAAAGTCACTTTCACCTAGAAACTCCATTCACACTTTTTATTATTCAGCTTACTGTGGAGACACATGCTGGAACTTTTTTTTATTTTTATGTTTTGTAGTTTATGAGTTATTTAACTTAAACGCCCAATGCATTCTCTATGGCAATAGCACAAACTTCGGCATGCTACTATTCCTACATACTTACACCTACAGTAGCAACCCCATTCTAGCCTACTTAGGTTCATCTTACGGTGGACATGTTTGCCTGAAAAGGAATCTTTGAAATGTTTCATAGTTTTAGAAATATAGTGCTTTCAAATTTACAATGGGGCTCAATGGCAAAAATGATGAAAAACGGCGTGCTATAGTATGCCGTACGATATGGGCTATAGCCCATGGTCAAAAATGATGAAAAATGAGGATTAAAAAAAATTCAAAAATTCAAAAAACAATGGGCTATAACCCATCGTTTTTTTCATTTTTTCATTTTTTCATTTTTTCCAAATCCTCAAAAATGATGAAAAACGGCGTGCTATAGTATGCCGTACGATATGGGCTATAGCCCATGGTCCAAAATGATGAAAAACGAGGATTAAAAAAAATCAAAAATTAAAAAAAACGATGGGCTATAACCCATCGTTTTTTTCATTTTTTCATTTTTTTCAAATCCTCAAAAATGATGAAAAACGGCGTGCTACAGTATGCCGTACGATATGGGCTATAGCCCATGGTCAAAAATGATGAAAAATGAGGATTAAAAAAAATTAAAAAAATATATAGCCCATGGTCAAAAATGGGATAAAAAACGTCTAAAAATAGACGTCTAAAACACGTCTATTTTTAGACGTGTTTTAGACGTGTATTTTTTGACGTTTTTATCTCATTTTTAGACGCTCGTCTAATAGCCCATACTGTACGGCATACTATAGCACGCCGTTTTTCATCATTTTTGAGGATTTGAAAAAAATTCAAAAATTCAAAAAACAATGGGCTATAACCCATCGTTTTTTTCATTTTTTCATTTTTTCCAAATCCTCAAAAATGATGAAAAACGGCGTGCTATAGTATGCCGTACGATATGGGCTATAGCCCATGGTCAAAAATGATGAAAAATGAGGATTAAAAAAAAAAAAAAAAAAAAAAAAACAATGGGCTATAACCCATCGTTTTTTTCATTTTTTCATTTTTTTCAAATCCTCAAAAATGATGAAAAACGGCGTGCTATAGTATGCCGTACGATATGGGCTATAGCCCATGGTCCAAAATGATGAAAAACGAGGATTAAAAAAAAAATCTAAAATTAAAAAAACGATGGGCTATAACCCATCGTTTTTTTCATTTTTTCATTTTTTTCAAATCCTCAAAGATTATGAAAAACGGCGTGCTATAGTATGCCGTACGATATGGGCTATAGCCCATGGTCAAAAATGATGAAAAATGAGGATTACATTTTTTTCAAAAATTCAAAAAACAATGGGGTATAACCCGTCGTTTTTTTAATTTTTTAATTTTTTTCAAATCCTCAAAAATGATGAAAAACGGCGTGCTATAGTATGCCGTATGATATGGGCTATAGCCCATGGTCCAAAATGATGAAAAACGAGGATTAAAAAAAAAATCAAAAATTAAAAAAACGATGGGCTATAACCCATCGTTTTTTTCATTTTTTCATTTTTTTAAAATCCTCAAAAATTATGAAAAACGGCGTGCTATAGTATGCCGTACGATATGGGCTATAGCCCATGGTCAAAAATGAGGATTATCAAAAAACAATGGGCTATAACCCATCGTTTTTTTCATTTTTTCATTTTTTTCAAATCCTCAAAAATGATGAAAAACGGCGTGCTACAGTATAGTATGCCGTACGATATGGGCTATAGCCCATATCCTCGCGGTGTATAGCGGTGTATGAGAATGGGTGTTGCGGAGGATGAGAGCATTCCTCTCATCCTCCGCAACACAATGCATTCTCTATGGCAATAGCACAAACTTTGGCATGCTACTAGTCCTACATACTTACACCTAGCAACCCCATTCTAGCCTACTTAGGTTCATCTTATGGTGGACATGTTTGCCTGAAAAGGAATCTTTGAAATGTTTCATAGTTTTAGAAATATAGTGCTTTCAAATTTGAGACATTTAACATGGGGCTTAATGGCAGCTCTATAGGCACGTCAAAAGTCACTTTCACCTAGAAACTCCATTCACACTTTTTATTATTCAGCTTACTGTGGAGACACATGCTGGAACTTTTTTTTATTTTTATGTTTTGTAGTTTATGAGTTATTTAACTTAAACGCCCAATGCATTCTCTATGGCAATAGCACAAACTTCGGCATGCTACTATTCCTACATACTTACACCTAGCAACCCCATTCTAGCCTACTTAGGTTCATCTTACGGTGGACATGTTTGCCTGAAAAGGAATCTTTGAAATGTTTCATAGTTTTAGAAATATAGTGCTTTCAAATTTGAGACATTTAACATGGGGCTCAATGGCAGCTCTATAGGCACGTCAAAAGTCACTTTCACCTAGAAACTACATTCACACTTTTTATTATTCAGCTTACTGTGGAGACACATGCTGGAACTTTTTTTTATTTTTATGTTTTGTAGTTTATGAGTTATTTAACTTAAACGCCCAATGCATTCTCTATGGCAATAGCACAAACTTCGGCATGCTACTATTCCTACATACTTACACCTAGCAACCCCATTCTAGCCTACTTAGGTTCATCTTACGTTGGACATGTTTGCCTGAAAAGGAATCTTTGAAATGTTTCATAGTTTTAGAAATATAGTGCTTTCAAATTTGAGACATTTAACATGGGGCTCAATGGCAGCTCTATAGGCACGTCAAAAGTCACTTTCACCTAGAAACTCCATTCACACTTTTTATTATTCAGCTTACTGTGGAGACACATGCTGGAACTTTTTTTTATTTTTATGTTTTGTAGTTTATGAGTTATTTAACTTAAACGCCCAATGCATTCTCTATGGCAATAGCACAAACTTCGGCATGCTACTATTCCTACATACTTACACCTAGCAACCCCATTCTAGCCTACTTAGGTTCATCTTATGGTGGACATGTTTGCCTGAAAAGGAATCTTTGAAATGTTTCATAGTTTTAGAAATATAGTGCTTTCAAATTTGAGACATTTAACATGGGGCTCAATGGCAGCTCTATAGGCACGTCAAAAGTCACTTTCACCTAGAAACTCCATTCACACTTTTTATTATTCAGCTTACTGTGGTGACACATGCTGGAACTTTTTTTTATTTTTATGTTTTGTAGTTTATGAGTTATTTAACTTAAACGCCCAATGCATTCTCTATGGCAATAGCACAAACTTCGGCATGCTACTATTCCTACATACTTACACCTAGCAACCCCATTCTAGCCTACTTAGGTTCATCTTACGTTGGACATGTTTGCCTGAAAAGGAATCTTTGAAATGTTTCATAGTTTTAGAAATATAGTGCTTTCAAATTTGAGACATTTAACATGGGGCTCAATGGCAGCTCTATAGGCACGTCAAAAGTCACTTTCACCTAGAAACTCCATTCACACTTTTTATTATTCAGCTTACTGTGGAGACACATGCTGGAACTTTTTTTTATTTTTATGTTTTGTAGTTTATGAGTTATTTAACTTAAACGCCCAATGCATTCTCTATGGCAATAGCACAAACTTCGGCATGCTACTATTCCTACATACTTACACCTAGCAACCCCATTCTAGCCTACTTAGGTTCATCTTATGGTGGACATGTTTGCCTGAAAAGGAATCTTTGAAATGTTTCATAGTTTTAGAAATATAGTGCTTTCAAATTTGAGACATTTAACATGGGGCTCAATGGCAGCTCTATAGGCACGTCAAAAGTCACTTTCACCTAGAAACTCCATTCACACTTTTTATTATTCAGCTTACTGTGGTGACACATGCTGGAACTTTTTTTTATTTTTATGTTTTGTAGTTTATGAGTTATTTAACTTAAACGCCCAATGCATTCTCTATGGCAATAGCACAAACTTCGGCATGCTACTATTCCTACATACTTACACCTAGCAACCCCATTCTAGCCTACTTAGGTTCATCTTACGGTGGACATGTTTGCCTGAAAAGGAATTTTTGAAATGTTTCATAGTTTTAGAAATATAGTGCTTTCAAATTTACAATGGGGCTCAATGGCAAAAATGATGAAAAACGGCGTGCTATAGTATGCCGTACGATATGGGCTATAGCCCATGGTCAAAAATGATGAAAGATGAGGATTAAAAAAAATTCAAAAATTCAAAAAACAATGGGCTATAACCCATCGTTTTTAATTTTTTTTTTTTTTTTTTCAAATCCTCAAAAATGATGAATAACGGCGTGCTATAGTATGCCGTACGATTTGGGCTATAGCCCATGGTCAAAAATGATGAAAAATTAGGATTAAAAAAAAAAAAAAAAAAAAAAACAATGGGCTATAACCCATCGTTTTTTTCATTTTTTCATTTTTTTCAAATCCTCAAAAATGATGAAAAACGGCGTGCTATAGTATGCCGTACGATATGGGCTATAGCCCATGGTCCAAAATGATGAAAAACGAGGATTAAAAAAAAAATCAAAAATTAAAAAAACGATGGGCTATAACCCATCGTTTTTTTCATTTTTTCATTTTTTTCAAATCCTCAAAAATGATGAAAAACGGCGTGCTACAGTATAGTATGCCGTACGATATGGGCTATAGCCCATATCCTCGCGGTGTATAGCGGTGTATGAGAATGGGTGTTGCGGAGGATGAGAGCATTCCTCTCATCCTCCGCAACACAATGCATTCTCTATGGCAATAGCACAAACTTTGGCATGCTACTAGTCCTACATACTTACACCTAGCAACCCCATTCTAGCCTACTTAGGTTCATCTTATGGTGGACATGTTTGCCTGAAAAGGAATCTTTGAAATGTTTCATAGTTTTAGAAATATAGTGCTTTCAAATTTGAGACATTTAACATGGGGCTCAATGGCAGCTCTATAGGCACGTCAAAAGTCACTTTCACCTAGAAACTCCATTCACACTTTTTATTATTCAGCTTACTGTGGAGACACATGCTGGAACTTTTTTTTATTTTTATGTTTTGTAGTTTATGAGTTATTTAACTTAAACGCCCAATGCATTCTCTATGGCAATAGCACAAACTTCGGCATGCTACTATTCCTACATACTTACACCTACAGTAGCAACCCCATTCTAGCCTACTTAGGTTCATCTTACGGTGGACATGTTTGCCTGAAAAGGAATCTTTGAAATGTTTCATAGTTTTAGAAATATAGTGCTTTCAAATTTACAATGGGGCTCAATGGCAAAAATGATGAAAAACGGCGTGCTATAGTATGCCGTACGATATGGGCTATAGCCCATGGTCAAAAATGATGAAAAATGAGGATTAAAAAATTCAAAAATTCAAAAAACAATGGGCTATAACCCATCGTTTTTTTCATTTTTTCATTTTTTCCAAATCCTCAAAAATGATGAAAAACGGCGTGCTACAGTATGCCGTACGATATGGGCTATAGCCCATGGTCAAAAATGATGAAAAATGAGGATTAAAAAAAATTAAAAAAATATATAGCCCATAGTCAAAAATGGGATAAAAAACGTCTAAAAATAGACGTCTAAAACACGTCTATTTTTAGACGTGTTTTAGACGTGTATTTTTTGACGTTTTTATCTCATTTTTAGACGCTCGTCTAATAGCCCATACTGTACGGCATACTATAGCACGCCGTTTTTCATCATTTTTGAGGATTTGAAAAAAATTAAGAAAAAAAAAACGATGGGTTATAGCCCATCGTTTTTTGAATTTTTTAACTTTTTTTCAAATCCTAAAAAATGATGAAAAACGGCGTGCTATAGTATGCCGTACGGTATGGGCTATAGCCCATGGTCAAAAATGGGATAAAAAGCGTCTAAAAATAGACGTCTAAAACACGTCTATTTTTAGACATGTTTTAGACGTGTATTTTTTGACGTTTTTATCCCATTTTTAGACGCTCGTCTAATAGCCCAAACTGTACGGCATACTATAGCACGCCGTTTTTCATCATTTTTGAGGATTTGAAAAAGAAAAAAAACGATGGGTTATAGCCCATCGTTTTTTAAATTTTTGATTTTTTTTCAAATCCTCAAAAATGATGAAAAACGGCGTGCTATAGTATGCCGTACGGTATGGGCTATTGCCCATGGTCAAAAATGGGATAAAAAACGTCTAAAAATAGACGTCTAAAACACGTCTATTTTTAGATGTGTTTTAGACGTCTATTTTTAGACGTTTTATCCCATTTTTAGACGCTCGTCTAATAGCCCATACTGTACGGCATACTATAGCACGCCGTTTTTCATCATTTTTGAGGATTTGAAAAAAATTGAAAAAAAACAACGATGGGTTATAGCCCATCGTTTCTTGAAATTTTTAGATTTTTTTCAAATCCTCAAAAATGATGAAAAACGGCTTGCTATAGTATGCCGTACAGTATGGGCTATATAGCCCATGGTCAAAAAAGGGATAAAAAACGTCTAAAAATAGACGTCTAAAACACGTCTATGTTTAGACATGTTTTAGACGTCTATTTTTTGACGTTTTTATCCCATTTTTAGACGCTCGTCTAATGGCCAATACTGTACGGCATACTATAGCACGCCGTTTTTCATCATTTTTGAGGATTTGAAAAAAATGGAAAAAAAAACAAAAACGATGGGTTATAGCCCATCGTTTTTTGAATTTTAGATTTTTTTTTCAAATCCTCAAAAATGATGAAAAATGGCGTGCTATAGTATGCCGTACGGTATGGGCTATTGCCCATGGTCAAAAATAGGATAAAAAACGTCTAAAAATAGACGTCTAAAACACGTCTAAAAATAGACGTGTTTTAGACGTCCATTTTTAGACGTTTTATCCCATTTTTAGACGCTCGTCTAATAGCCCATACTGTCGGCATTCTATAGCACGCCGTTTTTCATCATTTTTGAGGATTTGAAAAAAATGAAAAAAAAACGATGGGTTATAGCCCATCGTTTTTTTAATTTTAGATTTTTTTTCAAATCCTCAAAAATGATGAAAAACGGCGTGCTATAGTATGCCGTACGGTATGGGCTATTGCCCATGGTCAAAAATAGGATAAAAAACGTCTAAAAATAGACGTCTAAAACACGTCTATTTTTAGACGTGTTTTAGACGACTATTTTTTGACGTTTTTATCCCATTTTTAGACGCTCGTCTAATAGCCCATACTGTATGGCATACTATAGCACGCCGTTTTTCATCATTTTTGAGGATTTGAAAAAAAATCTAAAATTCAAAAAACGATGGGTTATAGCCCATCGTTTTTGAATTTTAGATTTTTTTTCAAATCCTCAAAAATGATGAAAAACGGAGGATTAAAAAAAAGATCAAAAATTCAAAAAACTATGGGCTATACCCCATCGTTTTTTTTATTTTTTTATTTTTTTCAAATCCTCAAAAATGATGAAAAACGGTAGTGCTATAGTATGCCGTACGATATGGGCTATAGCCCATGGTCCAAAATGATGAAAAACGAGGATTAAAAAAAAAACAAAAAAAAACAATGGGCTATAACCCATCGTTTTTTTCATTTTTCATTTTTTTTCAAATCCTCAAAAATGATGAAAAACGGCGTGCTACAGTATAGTATGCCGTACGATATGGGCTATAGCCCATATCCTCGCGGTGTATAGCGGTGTATGAGAATGGGTGTTGCGGAGGATGAGAGCATTCCTCTCATCCTCCGCAACACAATGCATTCTCTATGGCAATAGCACAAACTTTGGCATGCTACTAGTCCTACATACTTACACCTAGCAACCCCATTCTAGCCTACTTAGGTTCATCTTATGGTGGACATGTTTGCCTGAATAGGAATCTTTGAAATGTTTCATAGTTTTAGAAATATAGTGCTTTCAAATTTGAGACATTTAACATGGGGCTCAATGGCAGCTCTATAGGCACGTCAAAAGTCACTTTCACCTAGAAACTCCATTCACACTTTTTATTATTCAGCTTACTGTGGAGACACATGCTGGAACTTTTTTTTATTTTTATGTTTTGTAGTTTATGAGTTATTTAACTTAAACGCCCAATGCATTCTCTATGGCAATAGCACAAACTTCGGCATGCTACTATTCCTACATACTTACACCTAGCAACCCCATTCTAGCCTACTTAGGTTCATCTTACGGTGGACATGTTTGCCTGAAAAGGAATCTTTGAAATGTTTCATAGTTTTAGAAATATAGTGCTTTCAAATGTAAGGTTACCAGTTTAAATTAACAGAAATTAAAAGATGTGTCCTGTATTGAACTGATACTTTAATGTCGGGGAATCAATACGAATTGCAAGGCGATTTATGTGCTGTCCTCCTGTCTCGTTGTTGTTGCGTTACCGTCAATGGGACTGTGAGTTTGTCAGCGTTGCCATGTATCGTGAGAGAAATAAGCAAACCGACCAAAAAAGAAACAAGACAAAAACAAGCAATTTGTTTCTCCAGAACGTTACACTTTTTAAACATTTTAATATTATTTGGGCTTGCTAGTGTAAGGTATTAAGTGACTTGAAAATGTTCAAGTCAAGTCAAGTCTCAAGTCCTTGGCGTTCAAGTCAAGTCAAGTCTCAAGTCTTTGGCATTCAAGTCCCAAGCAAGTCCAAGTCTATTTTTGATTTGATAAGGCAAGTCTAAAGTCATCAAAATCGGGACTCGAGTCCAAGTCGAGTCTCGAGTCTCGGGTCCAAGTCCACACCTCTAGCACAAACTTTGGCATGCTACTAGTCCTACATATACTTAAACCTACCAACCCCATTCTAGCCTACTTAACTAAGGTTAATCTTACGGTGGACATGTTTGCCTGAAAAGGAATCTTTGAAAGGTGTCATAGTTTTAGAAATATAGTGCTTTCAAATTTGAGACTTTTATAATGAGGCCCAATGGCAGATTTTGGCACGTCAAAAAAATCACTTTCACCTAGAAACTCCATTCACACTTTTTATTATTCAGCTTACTGTGGAGACACATGCTGGAACTTTTTACTTTGAAATGTTTTGTAGTTTCTGAGTTATTTTAACTTAAACGCCCAATGCATCTCAATAGCACAAACTTTGGCATGCTACTAGTCCTACATTCTTAAACCTATAGTAGAAACCCCAATCAAACCTATTTAGGTTCATCTCACTATACTTCCTAAACATTTTTGTGTATGGAATGTATTTTAGTTTTATTTTGTTACTTTGTTAAATTACTGAAAAAAGGAAGAAATCTTTGCATTGTTTTTTTTAAGAATTTAGCTTTTTTATGTTTTTAATAATAATTAAAAACAAAACTAGCTAGGAAACAAAAATAATAATAAAGGGACCCATGAAGATGTGTCCACGACCCACAAATGGGTCCCATCCCAGTGTTTGGGAACCAGTGAATTAGGAGTTCCTTGGCATGTTGTGAGTGTGTGAACCACTGGCCTCGCCCTGTAGCCCATAGTGTAAAACTCACCTAACTGCCCTAGCAAACCAGCATTTAGTGAGTATGTAGGTAGGCTACACCTTCATGTTTACTGTGCAGCTCTGCTTAGCAGTGTGACGGATGGGAACAGTCTTCTTCTGTTGTGAGCTGTTTTACATAACGTGTCACTTAAAATATGGTTGGATTTCAGTCAGCTTTCTACTCCTCTTAAAGGGATATTTCACTTAAAAAAGGGGATTGATTCATTTGATCATCTACTCTTTCTATATCTTTTGTGAACACGCCAGACAGTTTTTATGTTGCTCCATTCAGTATTTAGATATTTGATATGAATGTTATCAGACACAGCCCCTTCCGAAACAAATCCATTGTAACGTAATTCCGATCATCAGCTAAATGCCTATAAAACACGTGAAATGATGTCCCTAAAGCTACCTCCACATTGCACCGACGTCGGAACCCAACAGTTGCAAAGAATTGTTATTCTTTCCTCAACATGGGGTTAATTTAAAAAATCACACCCGTGTGAACCGAGTGGTGCAACTCCCCTCCCCCCCTCCCCCCCTCCCCCCTCTCTCTCTCTCTCTCTCTCTCTCATTAGCAGGCAACAGTACAGCACTATCTCTCTTTCTGGCACAACAGCGGCCCTACTGGTACTAATTAATCATATGTGATTAGAGTAAATCATATTCCAAAATAGTCTCACATGTTGCAAATTCTCGAGGCTCCGACAACAAATGCTTGCCATCTGTTTTGTAATTCAACGTGTCTTTGCAGAGGCCTGTTTAATGACATGCTGCTTCAAGGCAACCCGATTGCCATGATTGCTATTCAATGCTTGTTTAGTTTCCAGACGACCCGCTTTTGTGCGTGTGCTCTGACCGTAAACACAGAAACATCGGAGGAACATGCACACACACACACACACACACACACACACACACACACACACGTGTACATATTTACATGTGAATTCAATAGACTGAAAAACATTCTTTGTGTCAGATAAAAGGGTATCAGTGGATGAAAGGAAGGGATGCGTCGTCTGGGATTCCTCACTGTCATCGACCGGTCGCTGAGCTCATTTTGTTAAAGAATCCCTCAAGAAGATGATGCACTCAAAAGTGTGCATCATCTTCTTTAGCACTAATTTGATATGGTCTCATGCATCACTAATAAGGCTTTCACTACATGTGACCAGAGACATGAATATCTTTAATGACACACGTTTGTTTGTTTGTGTGTGTGTGTGTGTGTGTGTGTGTGTGTGTGTGTGTGTGTGTGTGTGTGTGTGTGTGTGTGTGTGTGTGTGTGTGTGTGTGTGTGTGTGTGTGTGTGTGTGTGTACATACTCTGTAATACTACTGTGTAATCAGACAAAAATGATTACCCTACTTGAGATTAGATCTATATTATAGCAATATTGGATGATAGCAACAAGAGTATAGTCTCATTCTCTATATGTATAATGACATGCATGGCTGATATGAAGCAGACAAAACAATGAGAATATTTTAATAGGTCAGTACATCCATAATTTTAGTTTTAAAAAAGTAACTCATGTTAAATACCTTCTCATTAATATTTGCTCAACGAGTGGGCCACAGTAAGACCAATTTCAAAATGTGTGTATCGCTTTATATATTACACAAAACAATATGTATAATTGTGTTCAGAAACATTACCATTTCTATTTTTAACGACAGAATATATTCAGTTCCATTGTAGATTGCGGTGGTTATTCGTCCTTTTTGAGTGCATCGCGCACGTGCATCCTTTAAAAAAAAGAAATATCCATTTGAAAATGTAGTCTAATTGGTGCACACAACACAACGTGTGTCAGGTCATGTCATGTAGAAATAAAAGACATGTGAAAGTCACGGGTGACCTCCTTGATCCCATTGTCCGTCCGTGCGCCCGACCCCCAGCCTCTTATAGGCTACATATTGGTAGACCCCGTTACACACAGTCAAATCGAGAGTGTCCATTCAACTCTCAGAGTGTACAAATTAACCTTTTGGGGTCCATCCCACAGTTAACACGTTAAGACAAGGAACGTGTCAACCAACGTCTGTGTGTTGATTGAAAACAAATGGAACCAATGAAAAGTATTAAAAAGTGCTTCTGGCAAAACCAGCTAACTCCATTGGACCCTCAAAACTCCACCACTTCTCCCCCTCTCATGCAAGTAATTGACAATAATTATATAAAGTTACAATAGCAACTTTGATGGGGCAGTATTGCTTTGTATTTTGTTTTCTTCATTTCCTAAAAAAATATATTATTTTTTCAATTTATATTTTGGAGTTAGCTGGTTTCTGCCCGACGGCAGAGATATATATTATTTAAAGTAACATTTTTAACTCAAATATTTGCTTCTGGAGGTCCTTGGAACATAAATATTTCTGAGATGGAAGTTCGCTGTCAAATGCAATTTTGGGGGTCCTTGAGCACCACTGATATGGCAACATACAGTACGTTTTTCAGAAAACCGTTAGGCTTTACAAAGACATTGTAGAATCGGCCTGCAAGTCTTTATAGGTTAAAAGGGACACTCTGGATTTTTATGGTGTAGGGTAGTGCCATGCCCTATGGTTCAGAGGTGACCAGAACACCAGTGCCAGCCTGGAAATTAGTCCAAAGTAATTGTCCGTCAGTCTAGTTTAATTACAGCATAACCCAGGAGTAGCCTATTTCACCCCCATACCAGAGCCCATGACACCACACCAGCCATGGCATGGGAGGAGCGGGGAGGGGGTTGGGGGTGGGGGTTGTTATGGATGGAAGATTTAATTATATATGCCACAGTGCATCGGACACAAAAGCCAATTCACAGTTTAATTAACAAACAAAGGCCATTAAAGGCATGTTAGAATGCAAATCCTTTTGCCTTGTTATACAAGTTATGTATAATTATAAATTGTTGTTGTCGGGCAGAAACCTCCTATCTCCATTATTTTACGTTTTGTGTGTGTGTGTGTGTGTGTGTGTGTGTGTGTGTGTGTGTGTGTGTGTGTGTGTGTGTGTGTGTGTGTGTGTGTGTGTGTGTGTGTGTGTGTGTGTGTGTGTGTGTGTGTGTGTGTGTGTGTGGGGGGGGGGGGGTTCTAATAAATTAACACCCTGCTTTGATCATTCATACTACAGTGTCACACAAAAGCCCCAAAGTTGCAGATATACGAACTTGTAGATCTGCTAATTTTTTGCAGAGATCTGCAATTTATTGTTACCTAATTGCTTTACTTTTGGTGCTTTTACACTCTAAATCCATGTACCTGCAATGACATGAATTTAACTGAATTGAAATTCAGTGGTGGAAAAAGTACTAGGCCTACATTTCTTCACTTCAAGTAAAAGTATAAAAACTGCACTTACTGGTAATTATTACAGTACTTGAATACATAGTTACTTTCCACCACTATTGAAATTTCAATAACAGCAAGCATAGCAGGCCAAGGGGGGAGATCCTTTGTTTCTTTTGCCATGAGAAACAAAGGATTTATTCTTTTTTCAATATGACTGCATTCAATAATGCCCAATCCCTCAAAACATACTATAGTGATCTACTATAAATCACAGTGATCAAAGCTGTCACATTAATCACTGTGGGAAACAACACAGAGAGCACAGATCTGCATTGGCATATGATAATCAATGTTGCAGGGCATATGTAGGCTATATTCACTGATCGTATTACTGGATTCATTCCATCATCTAGTGTCAATCAATGAGACTTAAGCTTGATCCTCACGCTAATCATCTGTGCTGATTCCAGAGATGCTGAAAACATGACCTGGGTGTTAAAGTACACACGCTGGCAGGGCTAAATAATCCCCACGCTGCCAGGGACAGGCTGATTATCATATTAACATTAGCATATTAGCATGCTTATTGCCAGTTAACACAGCACAGTGGAGCCCCTGGGTTCCATCCCATCGCTGTCTGTCTGTTTGATGAAGTCAGCAAAAGCGATCTCCACCCATAAATCATGAGCTCCTTCCCTTGTTCAGGGGTTTAGTACATTTTGCTTTGATCAGATAAATCCTATAATGTCAATGGAGACGACAGCGCCTTTCCCATGTCTCACTAGAACCCTCTCCTGAACACATGCTGGAGGAAGAAAAAACATTGGCATATTCATTGTGTTAATTGCCACAAATTGGACTCATTGGATACAATGCAGTATAAAGTGCTTTGCCATCATTTTCACCACGTAGCATACAGAGACACACAGAAAGACAAAAGTGAGAAGCACTCTTGAGTGACCTTATTGAGCAGCATTCTTCTTCTTCTAAATGGAGTATTCCCCATTTCCAATACTTCTACTCCACTATATCTTGGATGCAATATACTTTTACTCCAGTAGGCCTACAATTATTTGAAAACTTAGTTACGTTAGTTACTAGTCACTTCGTAGATTTTGATTTGAACAAAACGGATACATTATTGTCTTCAACCTTATAGACATTTCAGCCATTTGAAAATAGCCAATCTACAAGCATTGGTGAGCTTTTTGATCTGCTATTTTCAAATGATTATAATACATGATACAAACTTGTGGAAAGGGACATTCTGCACAATGACTACTTTTACTTTTGGCACTTCAAGTACATTTCGATGCCAATACTTTTCTACTTATTTTGAATTCCGGACATTTACTCTTAATGCTGTAGGAAATACTTTGGCCATTGCCTTAGTCCCGTGGGGAGTTCTCGTCTGGTTTCTGTGAATATTATTAATATTCCCCCAGACCTCGGCACACCAACTAAAGTAGTTCCGGTCAGTTGGTGGGGGTCTGGGGGCCACGCATTAAATATAAATGAATCCACAAAACTAGCATCATTTTTATTGTTGACCTATCCATATCGTGCAACTTTCGTTCAACTTTGACCCCTCTGTCACTATTTTTTGTGTCCAGTATCGATCCGATCACTACGCCAGCATCAGCACAAAACCATAGTTCCATGACAGAGGGGTCAAAGTTGAACGAAAGTCCATGGTAGAAATACAAATGACGATAGTTTTGTGGCTTCATTAGACCCCCAGCCAAGTGACCGGAACTACTTAATATTCACCTAAATATTTCCTACGGCTTTCTTTTCTTTTTTTTTTTACTATTACTATAAGATATGATTCCCAGGCATCATCATCAATTGTTATAACTAGATCTTCCTCCCAGGCCTCTTTCAGGTGTTGTGTAGAGGGAGATTCATATGATGTGAAAAAGTCTACCATTTGTGAAACCAGACCCTTAGAATCGGGGAGTTGGTTCATGATTGCATAGAAATCATGTGAGGGAGGTAGAGTAGATTCAAAATGTGGTATATTTCTGCGCGTATAGTCTCTGACCTGGAGGTATCGGAAGAACTGTGAAGTCGGGAGTGTGTAAAACTCCCGAAGTTGTGTAAAAGAGGCAAAGACATTATCAATATAAAGGTCAGATAAAGTGTTTATGCCATTATTCTCCCAGAGTGTGAAGCTGTTCTTATCCAGTGAAGGGGTGAAAGCATGATTATAATGTATAGGCGTATAAGCAGATATTTCAGGTAGTTTATATGCTTTCCTTATTTGGTACCAGATTCTCAGAGAATGTTTAACCAAGAAAATATTAGAGATGGAAGCCAGGGATTTTTTGTTGCATTTCCTACGGCTTTAAGTAAAAAAAAATCCGAACTAACCATTTAAGTAAAACATTTGAGTACATTTCCCACCACTGCACCGCACCTCCATCTATGGAGCCTCGTTGTGTACTGTACTTGTTTGTTTTCTTGACCCCGCGGGTCCATTTAGGGAGCAGGTTCTAACTTCTAACTTTGCACTCGCCGCCAGTAGCTGCATTCCTTCCTTTGCCTCTGGTCTGAGTTTGTCCTCAAAGATTTGGGCCAGCCCACGTGCAGCTCTGGAGCTGGAAGGATGTGTGCTATATAGAATATCATCCTGCAAGCAATTCCTCACAGTGTGGAATGCCTATTTTTGGCTGTACCGATGCATTCTCCTGTGTGGAGAGAGGAAAAGAAAAAAAAAGTTGAGCTCCCCCCCTCAGAGGCTTCTTCTTCACAGTACACAGTTTGAAGAAGACCCAGCCAGCTGTGGAGCGTTGCTTTAAAGCTCTGAGGAACATGTGGCCGGCTTCTTTGAAACAGGCTATTTGGGTCTAACGTAATTACAGTCTAGACGTGCTCTCGCTTTCTAGCCTGAATCTGTGGGGGGAAACCAGCTGAGCCTGCCAATAATTCACACAGTCATATTTGGTATAGCCTATAGCGATAATGCTGGCCGATGTGCCGCAACTTCAGGCTTGCATTGTTACAATTGCAATTGTTTTGGTTTCTTATTTTAATGATGTTTAGGACACACTTTTCTGGAGATTTTATGACCAAAATGTCTCATGAAAATGTGGTCTCACTTCCTTCCTGGACTACGTGTCTCTCAACCACAAGTGCACCAAAGCATTATGGTCATTGTAGGAATTCAACAATCCAGTCAAACACACAGACTACAAATACTATCAACATTGAGTGATTGCAGTTAGTGATTAAATGGCCATTTAAAGCTGCACTATGTAACTTTCCCCTGACCTCACTTTGAGAACCACTGTTCGACACAGCTACACCTCTCCACGCCAAACAATGCATGACATTCTCATGCATCCCTGGAGTATAGATATGCAAGCAGTATTTCAAAAGATTGAATAGTCTGAGTGGGGGGAGAGGTACCAGAAGATCCACAACCAGGACATCACAATCTACCAGCCGGTGGTGCTCCAGTAGCATTCTCTCCAACAGTCAGACCAGCTCCGCCTAACAGTCAACTAGCCAGAGCTTCAATCAATGAAGCTCTGGCTAGTCCATTAACCATTAACACCTCAAGGCCTCACCAGGTGTAGACAGGCTGGGATCAGGGTGCTGTCTCCTGGGTCCATACTGGTCGGTTCATTCTGTCACGATTTGGTGGTGGTGGTGAGGACCCAAATGCAGGACAGCCAGGCAGGAGTAGCGATCAAAACCCATGGTTGGGTATTTTATTTAACAGGAGGTGAACAGAACAGAAATCACAAATACAGGCTAAAGCAGAGTGACACCAAACAATGAACCTACAAGGACTGACTGGGGAACAAGAGTAAACACAGGAGGGCTGATTACACATGGGGAAGACATGAACATAGAACCAAAACAACTAGAACAAGAACATAGACATGCAACAGCTGAACAGAAACAGAACATCAAAACATAGTAGAACATAACATAGAAAAACAACATCTAGATGAGCAAAGTCTGAGACCGTGACAGTTCCAGAGTATAGGCTTACACTGACATGGGAACATAGTAGTAGGTCTACTGTAATGGGCAGGAAATTAGTTTGGAGAACTTGCGGTACATTTGCCTTATAAAGCATGACAGGGTTCTTAACAGAGGAAGAGGAAGAGACAGGGGAACCATCAACATCACTCTGAAGCAGTGTTGCCATGTATGCTTATTATAAGCAACTTTTGTCTTATTTTTCTGTGAAGTTGCGTGTATTGGTATAGTTGCGGGTTGCGGTTCTTAAGTGTAGTTGATTATTTGGGCTTGCTTCCTAATGCCGTGTAAACCAGTGGTTTTCACACATTTTTATGTCAAGGACCCCCAGATTAATGTATTTATGCAAGGACCCTACATCTAAAATATTTTGTGCCAGGGACCCCCATACCAGATTTGTGACAAAAATATTCTTTTATGTTTCCAAGATTCTTTTTTGAAAACAGTAGATCATTTTGTGATTTAACGTGCTTATAGTTCTTTTGGGCATGTTTTCATAGACCTGATTGCTTGTTTCCCTCTCAAAACCAGGCAATACGGCTCTGAAGTGCATCTATTATCTCTCAAGAACGGACGCTCTCTCACACACACTCTCTCACTCACACACACACACACACACACACACACACACACACACACACACACACACACACACACACACACACACACACACACACACACACACACACACACACACACACACTGGAGCCACTAAAAAGGGTGATGAAACACATCCTGTCGGACACCCATGGCAAAGGGAAAGTCCATCAATCAGAGTGTCCCTCAGGGGGAAGCCATGAAAGGCTTGACATTACGCAAACAGTAATTTGACTCGTCACACATGCATCTTTCCGAGGGGCCCCCGCCACGGCCGTGTCACGTTGTCGCCCCCCCCCCCACCTCGCGCTGCCGAGCCTCTCCCAGCAGGGAGCTTCGATAGAGAGGGTTGACTGGGACTCCTCCACATGCAGTGTCCCAGCTCTTCAGGAATGTCTCCTCGATCTCTCGCTCCCGCGTTCGTGGACGAGAGGCCTAATGAGAAGAAACGCACCACCTCATCAGCACCTCCCAGGGCCGCCGCTATAATGGAGCATCCACGGTCATTAATGGAGCCGCACCTCCCCACCTCAAGGGTCCCCTATTCACTCTCTGTCATCATTCACGGCCATCACTTCCTCAGAATTTAATGGCTTCAGAGTTTCCCCTTTTATCCCATTGTCTCTGTGCCTCTGTGTCCCTTCTTTCCCCACTCTCAATCCCCGAAACTAGAGACCCAGGCCGTTAGCGGGGCATTATGGCTGACCTTTGCACCCCCCCCCACCCACATCCTTCAGTTGGAGACGTCTTCAAGCTTTGTTTTGGGGGTCTCTCTCTGCCCCCCCCCCCCCCCCCCCCTTGCCAAGGCAAATCAGACCCTGGGCAGGTCATGGACAAGAGGGAGCCACCGGGGGGTTGGCATTGTCCTTCGCCATTCACAACACAGGGGAGAAGTAGCCCAGAGTGGACATTAGACGCTTCTCCCTATAGCCATGCACGCACGCACACACACACACAGACACAGACACACACACACACACACACACACACACACACACACACACACACACACACACACACACACACACACACACACACACACACACACACATACACACAGACACACACATGCGGGGGACAATGTCCATGCAAAGTGACAGCTCCCATTGGGAGAGGAATGCATGTGAATTGAGAGGGTTCACAGAAGCTCACCAGCAACCAACGACATGTGAATATTTGATTGGTGTGGGGAGATTTTCTCTCTCCTCTATTATCTATACTAAAGGCGCTCAAAAGTCCCATCAACCCCCCAAAAACTGAAAAGATCAACAGTTACTGTATAACACAGTACACATCATATAGCACAGTTAATGCAATTCTTCTCATGTTGCTTTGAAACTTGAAAGGTTGCGTAGCCTACATACACACAGGTCAGGGTTAATTTTTACACGTTCTCCTTGGCGTCAATCACTTTATACAAGTTTAAGTGCAGGCGATGCAGTGACAGACCATTTCCTACTTCAAATGAGCAATGCCCACAGGCACAACACCACATTTGGTGGCATCATTCATTATTATGCCACAAAATGTGGAATGCCCTATACACCAGCCATCAAAAGGTGTGACTCACCCGGCCTATACCCTCTTTCAAACGGGACTGCCAAAACCACCATACTGTAAAAGAGGCAAGAGCACCTGCCTGCAATTTGCAACTGGACCCAAGTCTTCTAGCTTGCCAAAATAAATGACCCCCCACAGTTTGATCCAGCTTCTGGTGTCTGTCCACAAACTTTGTCCGACACAAACATTGAATTCCTATTGACAATGAATGGAGAATTTTACATCATAGTGTCTGAGCATTTTACGACATGATGATGTATGATGATAAGAGCGCCCATCACTTCACATGGGTCTTATTTCTTTCTGTAAATACACTTTTTGTCAGGAGGACCCAAGATCAGAACTCGAGGCAGGCAGGAGCAACAGAAACATAGGCCTAATAAGTCCAAAAGTAAACAAACAGTCAAAGTCCAATCGTATAACTGTACCTACTGTATACTTTAATAAAGGAATCAATCAATCAATCAATCAATCAATCAATAAATCAATCAATCAATCAATCAATGCTTGGAATAGTGCAGTTGCTTCTAATCTTCTCTTGGAGGCTTCTACTGGCTCTGTGCTTTAGGGGGCAGGAGAGAACCAGGGAGGACAGACAGGCAGGCAGCGAGGCCAGGCTGTGTGAGGCTGGCTGAGCTGAAGGGGGAGAGATTTTCAGTGGTGGAAAAAAATACTCACGTTATTTTTACTTAAGTAAAAGTATCAATACTGCAATGTGGAAATTGTCTGTTTCCAGTAAAAGTCCGGCTTTATAAATTGACTTGAGTAAAAGTACAAAAGTATTGGTATCAAGTACCAAATGTAGGAAGTGCTCATTATGCAGAAAGTCCCGTTTCTCAAGTTTGTAAATGTATGAAATGTCTAAGAACCTTTTGAAAATAGCAGATCAAATTCGGCCATTTGAAAATTAAGCATTGTGCGGCTTGTAAGCCGCACAATGCTTAATTTTCAAATGGCCGAATTGTATACATGATTGCGACTGTAGGTCGCAGACGCAGATTACTATGAAAACCTGCAAAGTCCGTCCGTCCGTCTGTCCGTCCGTCGATCCGTCACGCCTCCATATATGATTGTCAGTCCATCACGCCTTGTGACATGCTCCATATATGGCCGTTTCCATAATGAAGATCACGACAATGGCCTCATCATACCTTCGATAGCCATACATGGAGAAGACTGGATCATCACCGAGATCTGCATGTATATGGAGCATCTGACCTCCAACCTCAAACCCTTAGATCTCCATATATGGAGCTGACCTGTTCTGACATTTCATATGTTGTTCCTTCCACACTTCTTCGATGTCTCCCTTTTGACTGATACAAAGTTATTAGTGCAGCCGTGCCTGGCAGCCGTGTTCTCAACAGGCCCGAAAATGAAGGCCCGGCCCTACCTGGCCTTCATCCAAGTGATCAAACGCTGTACATTCAAGACACTGCCATATATGGAGCTGACCTGTTCTGACATTCCATATGTTGATCTGACCTCATCAAACCAAGACACACTCCATATATGGCCAGTACAGAATTCATTCCATATGTTGATCTAACCCCCCATGCCAAAGCAGTCTGCATGCCGTAACCCAGGCAGATGCGTGCCCTCAGGGCGTCTTACTGGTTTTTATATACATATAACGTAGGCTATTGTGTTGTAATAATAATAATCAAATTCTATAAAGTAACTAGTAACTAGAAGAAAAAGTATTGGAAATTGGAAATAAAAGTATAAAAGTACCCTTTTTTTAATCAAGTACAGTACTCGAGTAAATGTACCGTACTTCAGAACAAAAATACATTGCTTGGATGCACCTGGGACGTATCCTCAGTGATGTATCCCAAAGTCATCGGGGTTTCGGGTCTCGCGAACATCAGGCAGGGACCTTGGGATGAATGAGGACCAGGGCCAGGCAGGGACCTGGGGATGAATGAGTATGAGGAGCGAGGACCATGGCCAGGGGCCAGGCAGGGACCTGTGGATGAATGAGGACCAGCGCCAGGCTGGGACTGCAGGGGGATGAATGAGGAGTCATGGCCAGGGGCCAGTGACCTGCATGGGGAACAATGAGGAGTCATGGCCAGGGGCCAGTGACCTGCATGGGGAACAATGAGGACCAGGCCCAGGGGCCAGTGACCTGCATGGGGAACAATGAGGACCAGGCCCAGGGGCCAGTGACCTGCATGGGGAACAATGAGGAGTCATGGCCAGGGGCCAGTGACCTGCATGGGGAACAATGAGGACCAGGCCCAGGGGCCAGTGACCTGCATGGGGAACAATGAGGAGTCATGGCCAGGGGCCAGTGACCTGCATGGGGAACAATGAGGACCAGGCCCAGGGGCCAGTGACCTGCATGGGGAACAATGAGGAGTCATGGCCAGGGGCCAGTGACCTGCATGGGGAACAATGAGTACCAGGCCCAGGGGCCAGTGACCTGCATGGGGAACAATGAGGACCAGGCCCAGGGGCCGCAGGCAGGGACCTGGGGATGAATGAGGAGTCATGGCCAGGGGCCAGGCAGGGACTGCAGGGGCCAGGCAGGGACCTGGGGATGAATGAGGATTGAGAAATGTTCTGGAGTTTGGCAAGGGATGGATAGTCATTGGCAAAAACATATAGCGCTGCAGTCGGGCAGAAATCTCTTCTCCATATTCTAAATTAATGCCCTTACAGCGCCACACAATAGCAGATCCGCAAGCTCATAGATCTTATATTGCAGATAATGATACTTTTGCTATTGTTTTAAATTTGAATCATGAAATATAACAGTTTTGGACCAACAGACAAGAGATATTTATATACACTAGTTACTAGTGTATATAAATATCTCGTGTCTAAAACAACAAAAAAATTGTTATATAGAGCACCGAAGTCCTGACGTAACTCGCTCATCCCGACCATTCCCCTGGTTCGCGGAAGTGATTTCTCTATGGAGAATAACATGGGGTGATCTTAATATCGTCTACTATAAGCGTTGTGGTCCAAACATAAACAAGCTGTCTCGGCGTTATTGTCAGGGAGGTGTCTCTGTATCGTTTGCAACAGTCAGTCACTCATATATGATACAGTCTGCTTCTAGCGAAAATGTAACTAATTCAGTAGCAGTAACATTAGCGTTTTCTCTCAGTCAGTTGATTCTTCATATCCATATGAGTGAAGCGGCCGGGGTGACATGTTTATTTTTCAAACACAGTTGTTATATGAGGCGATGTCAAATCGCCTCAATGGGGATTACAATGCAACTAAACAAATACATGAAC